>NC_079519.1:36030593-36330593 GCF_000801105.2 Raphanus sativus | reverse complement strand
ACAGGCGTAGAAGATCGTGCGGTGGCGAGTGGGAGTTAGTGCGACGGTGTGCCGCGGAGAAACCTAGATCGGTCGCGCAGTGGCGAGCTAGGGTTTCCAACTCGAGTTTGGTTGGGCTTGGACGTGAGGCCCGTTTATTTGTTTGGGTTTGTAGTTGGGCCGGTTCTTTGGGCATTTTTGATGTTGTATCTTTGTGGGCTTTGACTTTTTTTATAAAAATCGTTCGACGGAAAAAAAAAAAGCTTATGTATCAGACTTTGTTTTCGCTTTAGAATGAATATTATCTAATGAAAAGATTATCTATCTTTAATACGTTTATTTCTTTTTATTTCTTTTCCATTTATAATCCACAGTGATGTTTTTTTTTGTTTTTGAAAAAGGGTTTTCATATCCACAATGATATATGTGTGAAATAACAGAGCAGTAGATCCCGTGAAATGGAAATACGTTACAAAATAAAACACTGTTGAAACAATTACATATGGTACGTTAGTATACATAAATTTATAAAAATTTAGCTTTAAATCGTACTAGATTTTGACCCGCCCGATCGGGTGGATATTTATTTTATGTTTTTAGTTTTTAATATTAAATGGTATATTTGTAATATTTAAATATAAATTTAGATTGAAAATTAATCTTTAAAGTTATAATAAAAATTAAAATTTTAATTAAACATTTTGATATAAATTTTAAATTTCCAAATTAAAATAATATAGAAGTGGGTCATAATTTTTTCCAATTAAAAAATCTTAGCATCTCTCAAAAACAAAAAAAAAAATTATAAATACATAAAATATACAAACATATTTGGAACTATAATTTCTATTAATATAAATTTGTTGAAAAAAATATATTGTGCTGTTTTTGTTTATTTCTAGAGCTTCTTGACCCGTGACCATATAACTATTTTGCTTTCACTTTAAATTTTTTCTCTATACTAATAGTATACTATATATATATTTGTAAATTAAAATGTATTACATAATTGTTAATGCATAACTGTTAATATAACATTTTAAAACATAACAACTTTATTTATTACTTTAAAATAATTATATTTTTATTTAATCGTTTATTATATCATAATGTATCATATAAATACATCTTATATTTATAACTAATTCGACTTATATTATGAAAGCATTATGCTAATAATATATGAATAAACTATTTTATATTTTATTTATATGTTATATAAATTGATTATGATGTGTGATTTTTATTTTATTATTTATTACTAATAAATATTAAAAATATTTAATATGTTAATACGAAATATATTAGGAATTCTATTTTGGTTAATATTTTATTAAGAAAGTCTATTATTTAAATTAGGAAATACATTAAATGCTTAAATCTATCATTTAAATTAGGAAAATACAATTATACTTAGATATAGCTTCATTAATACTTCAATGGCATGACAATGTAAATATAGTGGAAAACTAAGGGTTAATCTAATTTTGTACTCCACTTTTAATAGATTAGATTGGTATAAAATACACACAAAAGTCACGAGAACATCTATCAATACCCCACATTTGTATGAGTAGGACCGGTATGATTAATATTTTATAACCGGTTTGATGAAATAGAATTGTTATGTTACAATTTGAGATTTTGTCGCCCCTTTAATAGCAGTGATATAGATGATGAATCTGGTAAAAATTAATTGCAGTGAAAATTAAATCCAAGAGCTGACAGAGACACGTCAGAAATAATAATGACGTAACGACCGTTTTTGTTGGCGTTTGTTTTTTTCTTTCCCCACATCATTCTTGCGCTGTGCCCACCTCGAACTTAACGGCGTTAGTTGTTGGTAATATCAGCCTAACATAAGATAACTGTAACACCCAAAGTAACTGGACTGTGGTAACCGGTAAGAAAATCTTCGATAATCTACTGCACCTAGAGCTAGAGACTATTTACGGAGTAGCTTGAGCTTATTACTATATTCTTTATATGGATTTTCTTTACTATAGATAGTCACGTAGACAAATTAAAGAGGGTTAACAATAAAATGTGGTTTCGCAGTCTTAATAAGTTAATAACTATAGAATCACATGGTGATTTAATGTATGATGTTAAAGTTACAGGAAAGCGGATATCAACTCACATCACATAGCAAACTTTTGAACGCTAGAAAAATTATATAACTAAAAAGCTTGGTATATGCTAATGATTTATGTGTTGTTAACAAATATTTTTCACCCAAACCCCTTTATGTTTATTATAGGGGGAGAAATAAACCATTTAATAACCAATTAGCACCAATCAAGTTTAGTTAACTAATAACTACTTATCTTAACTAATTTGTAGTTGAAATCAACTAAAAATATCTAGAACATTAAAAAGTACTATAGATGTTTTGAGTTTTATAATCACAACTTTATTTTTTCATTACCAAGTCATAAACAAAAGTATCAGACATTTGACAGTGTGGAGCATAAATCATAATACATTCGCAAGTGTGGAGCATAAATCAAACTTTAGTAATAAATATGCATACACTAAAGTTGTTTACAGCATAATCGGATTTGAAGTTAGATAAATACAAAGAAAGACTACCACCATTCCACATGTACACCAACGAGGCTGGTCTCTTTTTCATAACGCCTTTTAGAAGAAGAAAAAACAATACACCCTAAGAAAACTTCAAATATCAAAATAATGAAACAGGTGTTGAGATTGGACAAAAGATTCTTCGTCTATTCAGGAAAAGAAAGATAAGACTTAAAAGATATAATGAACAAAACCAAAACACTTTGTGTCTACATCTAAAACGAGTACATTGTGACATATTAAAAGATAAGATCTCCTATCGCATTGTTTTGTGGGTTTCTTTTTTTTTTCTTTTGCCAATAATGTCCGAATCAGTTAGCATCAGTGGTCGAATATGCTTCCTACAAGCCACTATAACACTTCCAAATTTTCTCAAGAGTATTGATTCGTGGAGCTCGAGTAAGCATCAATGGACCAACATTTGTCGATGTCAATAGAAGAATGTGGTGGTTGTTCATGAGCTGCTACTACTACTACTACTACTGGAGTGTTCAAACATGCAACACATATAAGACTACAACTAGAGCTAAGGAGGGGCAATAGCTTTTGATTTGCTTGCCCAGAGACAACAAAACCAGAAGTAGTCGCCCTTATCATTCATTTTATCGCAGCCAAAATCAGTTTTATAATTGAATTTAACAAAGAAACCAAAACGAGAAGACAAATATTGGAATGTTTCGATGCTCTTCAGCTAATAATAGAAGCTTCTAGGGACTCTCTAAACATTGATTCCAAGGGACTTCTTGAACTTCTCTACCTCTAAGTAGACAGTGGAGTAAGGCAAGAACTCAGAGAAGTAATCTCCACTTAAGTGGTTGATGGCTACAGCGAGTTTCGGGATCTCTAAGGTTTCTTCGTTAGTTAGGGTTCTTATGAACCTTGCTGGATTGCCTCCCCACAGTTCACCTGATGGGATCCTTCTTCCCGGTGGTACAACCGAACCAGCTTCCAGGATTGAGCGGGTCTCCACCAACGAACCTTCCATTAGTATTGAGTGTTGCCCGATGATACACTCTGGTTCGATGGTACATGATCTCAGAAGACTGTATGGCACCCACTGTCACGTACCTGTCGATCAATGTCTCTGCTGGTAATCCTGTAAAATCAAAATAGACGGTAAGTCGGTAAACGTAATGAATGCCTAGGCACTAATCCTCTATATATCGCCTAAAGACCGCGTAATTTTTTTTTTTTTGAAAATTGGTTTTATCAATAGGACCCAAACATGATTGAATATACACTCTTAGGTATGTTGAATGATATATATAACTCAATGTTTTCTACTGCTATGATCCACCACGTGTGCTAATCTACTTAGTTCTCAATGCTAAGCTCAAGCACATATCATCAGCAAGATTCTAGATTCCTACCTCTCACATACACAGCCACGACGAATCTAAACCACTCAGTCTATCCTACATAACATATTATATTGATTCCATACATTAGATAATCAGAACACAGTTGTCCGAAAACACGGATGGAACAACAAACGCGACATGGACAACACACCGTTCCTGTACATTCGAGCAGAACCCGAGGGTGATTTTGTTGAGGTCGCCGCGCAAAACGGCGCCGTTCCAGACGGAGGAGCCGTCCCAGACTGTGACCTGACCGGCTAATACAACGTTAGGTGCCACGTAGGCATCAACTGCTACCTTGGGAAGCCACTGTCCCAAGGGAATGATCTGTCTCTGTCCTCTGTAGTCCCATTTCACACGATCCGGCGACGGAGACACCGTTAGTTTTGGCTTCGGCGCCTCAGTCTTCAATGCGACTGGATCAGGTTGGAAGCTAAACCTCTTCGAGAGATTCGAGCTATTGAAGTCGCCATTGGTGTGGATTTTGGATTCTTCACGGATTGGCGATGCCGAAAGAGAGAGAGAGAGAGAGAGAGAGAGAGAGAGATTCAGATAAAATTGAACAAAATATAAATTGGGCCTTAATGGACCTAATTGTATTAAGGCTCAATTGTAGCAGATACGGGTGTCGTTGTATAAACTCTTAATCATTCAGGTTAGTCGTTTTAATCATTATGAAGCCCATTACTAACAGCACAGCGTCATTTTGTGGAAACTTAATCATGGTTGTCTTAATTCCCTCCCACAAATTAAGACAAGTGATTGCATTTCATTTATGTCTTTAATAATAATATTTGTTTAACTAATATTTTTTTGAAATAAATACAATTTAAGCATTTCATAATTAATATCATTGTTAAAATAGATATAAATTGTATTTGAATTTTAAAATGACATTTTGTATTAAAGAAAGTGTGGAAGTAACAATCCTTAATAAAAATTCGAGGAGTTAATTTATTATTTGTATAAATGTAAAAAATAACTTTAAATTCTTGACTACTTAAAGAAAGAAAAGAGTAAACAAAATCCAATCACAAAAAAAAAGAGACAAAATCCAGAAAGTATTTACTGGTGTGTAATAGTGACATAAATAAACAATGACAATAAACCCTATGCAAAATGGGAAACAAATCGCTGATACACACTGGTCACTAATCTTCAAATCTCGAGGATACACTTGTAAATGACCAAAAAAATCAATACACTGTACAAAATAAAAACGAGCGATCGACCAATTAGCAAAAGCATCGGAGGCAAAGAATCCGATCGAGAGAGAGAGAGAGAGAGACGAAAACAAAAAGAAAGTTTTTTTTGTTTTACAGAAAAATCACAAAAGTTTTCTTTCATTTTCCTCCCATCACTTTCCCGGTGAGGAGGAATCGTCGTTTCTCTCTTGCCATCATCCTCCCCCCACCGAACAATCGAGAAAGAGTCATCCTCCGCCACGGAACTAATTATCCCAAACTCCATTAAAGCTTCTTTCGATAGTTGACCCCCGACGACGAATTCGCCTGGTAATACACACACACTTTTGATTGATTCCACGAACTTAATCAAATCTAGATTGTCGTAAGCGTTGACGATTTCAACAAACCTTTTGAATTACAAAGTAGAAAATGGCTAGCGAAGGCGGTCCTTCGAGACGGAGCTTCTCCGTAACGACTTCCTCACTCCACGGGAAGAAGAAATCCATGGAAATCGGAGGTCCCGGCACTGCCCGGAGATCTCTCACTGTTTCGCGTTCCCCTTTGTAAGTTGTAATATCTCCCTCTCAATCCATAAAACGTTTAGTTTTTGTAATATTTGGTTTCTTATTGGTTCCTTTAGAAGCAATTAAAACTATTCCTATGTCTGATTTAGATTTAGCTTTTTCATATCGTTTGGATATTTTTTGGAGCTCAGGGGTTTAATAACCGGCGGAGAGCGAACTGTTAAGCGCTTAAGGCTATCCAAAGCCATTACTGTTCCCGCAACCACTACCATATATGATGCTTGCAAAAACATGGCTTCACGTAAGGTCGATGCCTTGTTGTTGACTGACTCTAACGAAATGCTTTGTGGCATTCTTACTGACAAGGTAACAAATCTCACTATCAACTGCGCCAAGAAATGTTTAAAAACCACTTTATGTTCTAATGAATGTGTGTCTCTTTTTCAGGATATAGCCACAAGAGTGATCTCGAAGGAAGTTAATGTGGAGGAAACTCCCGTGTCCGAGGTTATGACTCGGAAGCCCATGTTTGTTCTTTCCGAGACACTTGCTGTTGATGCTCTTCAGAAGATGGTCCTAGGTTTGTTGGTGTTTTAGAGGAACATCATTCTTTATTTTTCTAATCCTTGCGTGCGTATGGATCCTTAATGAGGCTTTAATTAACCCTGCAGGAAAATTCAGACATCTGCCTGTTGTTGAAAATGGCGAAGTGATTGCTTTACTAGATATAGCCAAGTGTCTTTATGATGCGATTGCTCGTATGGAGAGGGCTGCTGAGAAAGGTAAGGCAATAGCTGCTGCCGTTGAAGGTGTTGAGAGAAGTTGGGGAACTAACACTTCAGGTCGGCGGAGGAACTGAACCCTTTCTTCTCTTTTTCTCTTGGCTAATCTTTTCAGAGTTTTGAATTTGTGGTATGTTGATTCTTTCATGTAGTTCACAACACTTTCATTGAAACGCTACGAGACCGGATGTTTAGACCTTCTTTATCTACAATTATACCTGATGATACAAAGTAGGTAATCTCTTACTTTTTTTTTTTTTTTTGTTTCTAATTAAATTCTCATTACAACAATCTTTAGTGTCTTTTTTTTTTCTTTGCTACCTATCAGTTATGTTGTTTTAAGTTATCACTGGTTTTTGTTCAGGGTTTTGAAAGTCGCACCAGACGATACAGTGCTGACTGTAGCAAAGAAGATGGTTGAACTACATTCAAGCTGTGCAGTCGTGATGATCGAGGACAAGCTTAGAGGGATATTTACGTGAGTTCTCTTTTCTGAAAGCTTTGGAAGTTTTGCTTTAACATTTTATATCCCTTTCTCAGCTCAATAGGTTCTACCAACTTCCGTTAAGATACTATAATATAAGCTAGCTGATAAGAATCTCCTAGCTTCTTCCTCCAAAGAACTATATAGAAAACTGGAACAGTAGGGTTTATTCGAGTGACACAACTCAAACAAACTAAACTGCCTGATACCCATCAGTTCTGGTTAATTATGTATTCATTTGGATTCTTGATTATGCTGTGACTGAACTCATTTATCTTCCTTGTACTTATACTAACGTCTAAAATTTTGTTTTTGTCTGTTATATAGTTCCAAGGATATACTGATGCGGGTTGTGGCTGAAAATCGTCCTCCATCTGAGACCACAATGGAACAAGTATGATTACGATATTCCATTTTTTTTTGGTCAAGAGGATTAAGAGATTAGTCTCCTCTTGAACTTTCCAGTTCTTAAGTTTTGGACTAAATTTTCAACCGTCTTAGATTCCTATTTCCTGTTAAGTTTTAATCGTTTGTTCTTATTGGTGAATATATAGGTTATGACTCAGAATCCAGAATCTACGTCAGTTGACACACCAATCGTTGAAGCTCTGCACATCATGCACGAGGGAAAATTTCTACACCTTCCTGTTACAGACCAAGGTAAAAGTTCTGTTTGCATTTTGGATTGCAAGTCTTGAGAAAAACTAAATGGCAAAACCGTATGTAAATAACAAAAAGGGTTTCCTGATTGCAGATGGAGATGTAGTTGCAGTTGTCGATGTAATCAATGTAACGCACGCTGCTGTCGCCACAGTAAGTCTCGTATTTTGAAACTTATTCTATAAAGTGTTTTGATTATGACAAATCCACTGATCTCTCATAGTTATTTTTTGATGTGATCAGGCTGGAACTACTGCTGGAATAGGTAACGAGGCGACGAACACAATGATGCAGAAGTTTTGGGATTCAGCAATGGCATTGTCTCCTAATGAAGAAGACGAGGACACGAGAAGGTCACTACTCTTACTCTCTTAAACCGCTAAACATGTTTTGTTTTTCGAATTGAGTTTAGTTTTTTGCTGACTTAGGAAAACAATTATTTTACAGTGAAAGCTCTTTAAAAGTTGCTTCTGAAGCTGAGACAGGAAAGTCTTCACCTTTGCCAAATACATTTTCTTTCAAGATCGAAGACAAGAAGCACAGAATGCACAGATTCATAAGTGGTAAAGTCTTTGTTCATCAAACAGTTTTGCTATTGTGTGTGTGTGTGTACTCACATGGTATTGGTTCTTAAATTACAGACACTCGTAGTTTGACAGAAGTGGTAACCGCGATCCTTCAGAGACTAGGGGATGATATCGATCCAGACAACAACATACCCCAAATTTTTGTAAGTATATAACCTTTTCACAAAAGAACGATGCAAATCTTTTTTCCGAAATGTTTATAAATGGTGGTTTTAATCTGCAGTATGAAGACGAAGACCACGATAAAGTGTTGTTGGCTTCAGATAGTGACCTTCAAGCAGCCATAGATCATGCAAAATCAATTGGCTGGAAGGTAAAGTTAGATATATAAAATGAAAATCTTAACGAGATGTTTGGTATCTGAATCTGATTGGATCGTTAAATAAATTGCAGAGCCTGAGATTGCATTTAGATGATTCAAGAAAAGGTAAAGGAAGAAGAAGAAGAGCAACGGTTTCAGCAGAAGCAATGGAGTATGTAGAGAGAGACGGTTGGGGTGCTACTTACAGTGGAGTAGCGGCTGGTGCAGCATTAGTAGCTGGTCTTGGTTTTATGGCTTATCTCAAGAGAGCCGGACAGTGACTTTCTCAAAGAGACGATCAAATTCTCTTACAGATCGATATACAACCAAAAAAAAGTGTGTGATTCAAGAGTAAACAGACAGGTTTTGAAGTTTTTGTCTGAAATATTTATATATACAAAAGGCTTAGCACCTTGTCTAAACTGATCACGTCATTGTCAAATAAGGAAAAAAAAAACTCAAAAGAGAACAAGGGCTTTGCCATGTGGAGATAATCTGCTATAAGTTCTCGAAACTTGTCGATAAAGTTCTTTGACATGAACGTTCTTCTTTGCAATCTCCTGGATTTAATAACGTTCAACGCTTTAATACAGATCAGTGACAGACAGAGTCTACTCAACTTTGTTCTCATGGTTCTAGAACCGCTTAAGCTAATGTTTGCCTGTCTGAGACTCAATGCTTGCTCCTCCAGCTTATTGATCTCTTTTCACTTTTCAGGAGTTTCTAAACCATTTTTCCATTTCAGATGCTTTTTGCCTGTGACAGATTAACAAGAATATTTGCAAATAGAGCTTCGCTTGGATCAAGCTTGTGATTGTTACTCTACTGATTAGTCTCAAGAAGCTAGTCAAATATTTAGTAACACTATTATATTGTTCATTACCTTCTTTGAATGAATGCTATGAGCTATAGAATTTAATAAGGCCCATCGGGAAAATTTATAACAATATATCGTGATGCAATAACAAGGATATAAACTAGGCCCAGCAAGGGCCCATATCGCTTGGTAACACACAATCGGCTGGCGTCTTCTTCTTCTTTTTATTTGGTACCGCTTTGCAGTTTTTCATTGTCGATCTCTCTTTTCTACTACTCTCGCTTGGTGTGTGTCTTTTGGATTGGGGTTTATCAGTAGTGGTTAGGCAACAATGGAGGCGTCATCATCTTCTCGGTCATCGGAATCTTCTGCTGATGAAACTGCTTCCAAGTTCCTTTCCGACCTTCCGTCCCGCGGTTTCTTATCTTCTACCGTCGTCCCCTCCAATCCGGTAAGCTGACTGCAAATTTAAGTTAACCATTTTGGAAAGTGATTAGCTTTGATATAGACAAAACAGATCTTACCCCACTCATTCCTATGCAAAAAAAAAACAGATCACTTGATTTTTGAGTCTGTAGAGAATTGTACGGTATGGAGTCTTGTCTGAAAGGTTGATTTGTGCATTTATATTTATATATGCTTCAGTGTGTAATAGAATTGTGTGATTCAGAAAAAAAAACATATGTTAATAGAGGTCATTGAGTGTTTTTTTCTTCAAAATTCAATCTTCAATAACCTTATTTTGTTTGCAAAAATAAATTGCAGGGAAGCTTGCGGGTGTACGTATGTGACCATGACACATCTCCCCCTGGTATCTCTTTTTATCTTTTAACCTCCCTTTTAACTTCTTTTTTTTGTTGAGTTGTTTCTAAGAAGACAGTTTCTTAGCAGCAATCTCGCAAACATATACACTTTTAAAAGTAATTACAACTTGCGGATTATTATTTTCAGAATAAGCTGTGTGTATTATATCTTTCCTGTGTATTTTGTTTTAACTGTCTGACTTAAAAAAAAAATCCTAACTTGCTGATGGGGATATATCCAGAAGGGCAGGTTATCAAGACAAACCAGCAAAACATACTAATCAGATCCCTCTTGCTAAAGAAGCAAAAAGGAGAATCTAGTTCCAAAGGAACTCCTGAAGATGGTCCTAAAAAGAGGTAACCCACCACACTCGACCACCTCTCATACTCTGTTACGAGAGAAGAATTGTTTAATCCGCTCCTAATTGTTGCAGTAATAATGGTTTGTTGATCTTTTATTCCTTTTTTTTTTTTTTGTTAATGCTAGGACTGCAAATAAGGCTCTGGACGACAGAAGCTCAGCTAAAAGACCTGCTACTCTTGTATCCAGACAAGGTTTTAGCTTGTTTCATTTTTCAAGCATTAAGGTCTCATGACTTTATATAACAATTGTTTATTTTTCTGCACAGAAGGATCAAGCAGTCGTTCAGGAGAAAAAGACTTTCAGTCTTTGACTGTGGAGAAGCTCCGTGCCCTTCTCAAGGAGAAAGGTCTTCCAACAAAAGGAAGAAAGGCAAGTCAACCACATTTGTCAATTGCTATTTGATTCAAATCTCCATTATATGATGTTTTTGCTTCCGGTTGGTTTATCTTTTTATTTTACATTGTTTCGTTGATCGAGTAATGAACTTGATTGGTCCTCTCGCAGGATGAGCTCATTGCACGTCTGAAGAGTGCCAGCTGAAGATTGAGAAAACGCTCAGTTTAATGTATGTATCTTTAGACGTTTCGAATAGTCTAAACAGTGATGGCAAGCATGGTTGTTGTTGTTGATACAGATCCTTTTGGATAAATTATGAAAATCTAGTTCTGGTTTTGAGATCTTTTTATCGAAGATTTTGGTGGCTTTTGGAACTCATCTTGTCAGGGCTTACATCGAGTTTTATTACACTGGTTTCATCGTTTGGCCTGCAAACCAAACTAGAATCAGACCGTAGTGGTCGGTATAGACCAAATGTATAATGGAACTGCTTTTTGGTTAATGGAAAGGTTGTCTATTTACGGTCGCTTTTTGGGCTTCTATCGCATTATTCAATGATTAAATGTTTTAAAAACATAAGATATGTAGAAATATAAAAGATGGTTGTAACAAAAATGCTCTTAATTTTATAATTTAGAAGCTATATAACTTTGTTTAAGTTCTATGAGTGATCATTTAGGTCTTGCGGAGTTTTAATGAAGTTGCACAGATCATAGCTAAAACATGATTGTTTTTTTTACCGAAATATAACAAGTTGACTAGCATTTTCAAAAATATTTGTAATCAAAAACATCTGGGTTTAGGATTTAGTAATGATTGTTTAGAGTTTAGTATTTAAGGGATGGAATTAGATTTATAATTTTTCATAAATAATTATTAAACATTTAGAAATAATTAAGAGTGTTAGTTAATTTTTCATTATAAATTTAGACTATTTATGAAAATAATAAATTAAAAAAAATGTGATACTAAAAGTCTATGTGAAAATTGGGAATTTCTCTATTTTCTAATTCATTTATATTTGTCTTCCAAGAGGATTAATTATCTCTTTATTTGTTTTGAATTTGTGTTTTCTTTCGACTTATATGAAATATGTTATTTTGTTGACTAACTAAAGGATTTAGACATTTATGCTTTAGCATTTACTGCTTGTAAACTTGAGAATTAGATTCTAAAATATTTTATTAATAAGGCATGCTATATTTTGTTCATTTTGATTTAATATTAGTCTGTTTTCATTGCGCTTTATGGTTTATTCAACTTTTTATTATAATAAGTTATATTTCTAGTATCAATTACAAAAAAAAAGTTAAAGAAAAAACAAAAATTAGTGTGATTCAAAATCATGAGCCTCTTTGGACGGTGAAAATGACACAATGAACTTGTGAGATCAGAGAATGGAGATAAAGCCATTTAAAGACAAATAATGTCCGTCAAACCAAAGCAAGAAGGGAGTGATCTTGGAGATACACATCTGGACAATTTTCTGATAAGTATTGAGTGGAGACTTGTCGTAATTGTTATGACATTGTTATTAATGGACCCAAACTAAACGGCGGTCTTTTCTAGCCACAACCTGAGTGGCTCACATCAATCTTCCATATGAATTAATCATCATTTGGTTATAGTTTTTCATTTTTTCCATATTATACGACGATACAAATAATTTCAATTCATATTTTTGTAACAGAAATAATTTTCATTCATGCACTTGTAACTCTTATTATATACTATACAAAAATCTATATTCTCATGAGTCATGCCATGTACATAAATAATATGGTGTAACAGACATGAAAATGTAAGATGCATACATATAGTCAATAAAATGTTCCAGCTTTTTAAATATAAGTTTAGCTTTTTTCACCAAGGTTATTAATTGCTGTCAAATAAGAATTAGGTTTGTTTGTGAAATAAATAAAAAATATAAATATATTATTAGTTAGTACAAACCAGGATGGTAGATGTTTTCTATTAAGAAAATATGTAACTATATGAAAAATCTAAATAACTGTTGAAGTGTTGATGAATTTCGGAAACACGAGCTTGAAAAGAAGTCAGTGGAACTAGTTCCGACTTTCTCTTGATGAGATAAACTCAACTTTCAAACCACGAGAACCACGTGCACATAAAATAGTAATAATGAGTTGGATAACTAGTAGTCACAAAAGTGTTTATTTATTGTTTTTCTTCATACAGTTGAAATATCTTGCAATTATTCGTTGTAAATTTCGGCCGAGTAATTTCATCAACGTCTTCATTCTTATATTGGCAAATTCACGAACAGTCGACCAAACCAACACTTTTGTCTAATGTCTAAACAAAACTATATGTCATTAGCTAATTCTGATGCTTTTTAAAAAAAATGAAAACCCAAAGGTTTTATTCGTTCAATTCTGAATCTGAATTTCGCCTAGAAAATAGAATCCTTATATCATAAGAATAAATTATTTTAGTTTAGTCTCGGATGGTATATATGAACTGTAACTACAGACCAATTGAACAATGTACTAATTAAACAAATGTTTCTTGCACATCAAATAATTATATTCTTAATATTCCCTTGATTTTAACAAATCTCCAGGATTCCCTAAGAATCAAAGTTCATTATTTGACAAAACAGACAGATCATTCATTTATGTTATCACTGTGCTGGACTTGACTAATGATTATAATACTAGACTACTAGTAGGTTTGTATCACCAGTAACAAAAAGAAAAGAAGAAGTAGGTTTGTATCAAATTAGGTTATCGAGATTCTTAAAGAATATATATAGTACTAATCCAGTTTGGCCAATTGATTTTATTCATTTCTCTTGATACATGTTTATATATATGTAACCAACAACCTTACCCTCTTAGATTAAATTTTATTTTGACATCATATTTTAGAGACTAATCTGAGACGAGAGACAACTGAAATCGGTTGACAAAAGTGCCTAATAAATTTATTATTACATATTAATCATGATTTCAGTAATTATAAAACAAAATAAAGTCTTAAAGAAAAACAAACCAATTGTTTTGCTTTTTCAAAGTCTGACTCTGAGCCGTGTCTATATTTTCTTATTATATTTCGGCTGGAGATTTGGCAACCAGGCAGAGCGGGAAGTAGTACTGGTCTGTCCTTGTCCACATCTGTATCTCATTTAGGTCAATGAGATTGGTTGCACAAAAAAAGGTCAATGAGATTGTTTTTTTTTATTTGACTAAATGAGATTGTATTGTTGCGTCGACATGTATTAATACATGTTTCAATATTTCATTATCAGTTGGATACTTATTACTTAGGTTTATTCGTTGCAGCTATTCAAGCAGATACAACTTTTGATCAAGTTAAGCTCTTTTTCAATGCACAGATTAAATTCCGGCTGGAGATTTGGCAACCAGGCAGTGCGGGAAGTACTGGCCTGTCCTTGTCCACATCTATATCTCATTTTTCTCATTTAGGTCAATGAAATTGTATTGTTGCGTCGACATATATTTATATATTTCAATTTTTATCATTATTTCAATACTTATTACTTTTTAAGTTTATTCGTTGCAGCTATACAAGATACAACTTTTTGATCACTTTAAGCTTTTTTTTTCTTTTGAACACACACACATATATATATATAGCTAAAAATACAAATATATAATTTTTGTCAAAAAAAAATACAAATATATAATAAATGAGTAATGCAAAGACTGAAAGAACACAATAAGTTAAAGAAATGAAATTATTCATTTTTTATTAGGTCGTTCGGTGGACTGATATGGTCGGAGCCACAACTTGTGTTCCGTATAGATTATTGTCTCATCCTATACACCGTAAATATAGTTCCTATAAATAACAGGAGCACTCACATCAAGAAAACATAATTCAAACTACCAAAAGAAGAAACAAAGAACTCCAAAAATGGAAATTCTCATTACATCTTTCTTCCTATTTCTAATATTAGGGCTTATCCTAATCTTCTCATTTTCAACAAAAGCTCTAGAGAAAACACATACCATATCCTCCTCCAAGCCGACGTCGTATCCACTCATTGGCTCTATCCTCTCCTTCAACAAGAACCGCCACCGTCTTCTCCAATGGTACACCGATCTCCTCCGTCTCTCTCCCTCTCAGACCATCACCATCGACCTCCTCTTCAACCGCCGCACCATTGTCACGGCCAACCCGGAAAACGTCGAGCACATTCTCAAAACGAACTTTTCTAACTTCCCTAAAGGCAAGCCTTTCACCGAACTCCTCGGAGACCTACTCGGCGGCGGAATCTTTAACTCGGACGGCGAGCAATGGAGCTCGCAGCGTAAACTCGCCAGCCACGAGTTTACAATGCGTTCTCTCAGAGAGTTTACTTTCGAGATCCTCCGTGAAGAAGTCGAAAACCGCCTCGTCCCAGTGCTTTCCTCAGCCGCGAACTACGACGGAGGAGGGACGGTGGATCTTCAGGAGATTCTAAAACGTTTTGCTTTCGATGTGGTTTGTAAAGTCTCATTGGGTTGGGATCCGGATTGTTTGGACTTAACCCGACCCGTTCCAGCTTTGGTCGAGGCGTTTGATGTAGCGGCGGCGATAAGCGCTCGCCGCGCGACGGAGCCGGTTAACGCCGTGTGGAAGCTTAAGCGTTTGTTGAACGTAGGGAGCGAAAGGAGGCTTAGAGAAGCGATTAAGACTGTACACGTGTCTGTCTCCGAGATCATACGTGCCAAGAAGAAGAGTCTCGCTATAGGTGGTGACGTGTCAGACAAGCAGGACCTCTTGTCGAGGTTTCTCGCAGCCGGGCTTGGCGAGGAAGCTGTTAGAGACTCCGTGATCAGCTTCATCATGGCGGGAAGGGACACAACGTCGGCGGCAATGACGTGGCTGTTCTGGTTGTTGAGTGAAAATGATGACGTGAAGAACAAGATTCTCGAAGAAGTGAGGAACAAGGGATCTTTAGGGTTGGGATTTGAGGATTTGAGAGAGATGAGTTACACGAAAGCTTGTCTATGCGAAGCAATGAGGCTTTACCCACCAGTGGCGTGGGACTCAAAGCATGCAGCAGACGACGACGTTTTACCAGACGGGACACGTGTTAGAAAAGGAGACAAAGTTACTTATTTTCCTTACGGTATGGGAAGGATGGAGAGAGTGTGGGGTCAAGACTGGGACGAGTTTAAACCGAACCGATGGTTTGAGGAAGAGCCAAATTACGGTACAAAACCGGTTTTGAGAAGTGTGAGCTCGTTCAAGTTTCCGGTTTTCCAAGCTGGACCAAGGATTTGCATAGGGAAAGAAATGGCGTTTACGCAGATGAAATACGTGGTTGGTTCTGTTTTGAGTCGGTTTGAGATTATACCGGTTAGTAAGAACCGGCCAATATTTGTTCCTCTCCTTACGGCTCACATGGCTGGTGGGTTAAAGGTGAAGATCAAGAGGAGAGAGCATAAATAATTTCCGTTTTTAATCATCTCAATTATTCATGTCCTTATAGAATATCCAGCGAATATGTAAAATGTGCGGCTTATACATTAAATTGAATTAGTATATGTATATGTATGATTCATAGTTTCACACAGATTGCTTGTGAATAGCAAAATATATAAAATAGTATAGTTAAGTCTTATCGAAGTTGAATATATTAATCAGTTTGATAGACATATGTGAACATATATCTGAAATACTTTTTAAAATATATCCCCTGCATGATTGGCTACTAATCAAGAACTATAATTTAAATTTAAATTTCAGAATGAATGATATACAGTGAGTGCTGATTTGTGCATGATGATGTTCAACTTGCTGTAAATTAGGTTTAGTCTAAAATATTGATTTTGTTATGATTCACTGGTCACGTTTTGATAAAGTTATTACACCTTTAATTTCCTAAATAAAATTGTGTTTGAGCGGCTTGATTATATTTCTTCTATGAATAAATAGAAGATAATTTCCTGTAAACAAACACACCAACAAACCTTCAGACATGAACCATTCCCTCCACACATCTATTCTTAAATTAGTGATCGTATGTTTAATGTTAAATAGTTTCAAAATAAAATATTTTATAAACAATGAATGTGATATTATCTAACAATTTTGAAAGGATTAAAAGATTATTAACTATGGTAATATAGGATTGTATAAAGAGTGGTGGTCGATTAAGCATGAAAACATAGAAGTTGTCATCTCTTCGGCATCTCTATCGAATTTGATCTAATCTCAGCTCTCCTCACTACGTAATTCTCCGATCGGTGGCGCCAAACGGTGTCGTAACAGATCCATCACGTAGGCTTCTCCCTACAGCTCGACAGGCCCAATACTAGGCCCACTAAATAATAATTGTGCATTTTTATTCATCCAGGCCAACTTTACGAGAGAACCGGCTTGAAATTAGATCAGTGTTGGTTTATAAGTATTAAACCATTCGCTAACGCAATTAAATGGAACCTAACCGGTTTGGTGTGGTGGTGAGTGGAAACTCTCTGCGATTCATTCCGATATCATCTGATTCCACCTCCTTCTTCTTCGATTTAGACTTTACGATTCTTAAAAAGTTACATCTCTCATCTTACGAAAGCGAGCATCTTCATCATGTAAGTTTCTACTAGGGTTTTGTCTCCTTCCTTTGTTGTGTGGCTGCGTTTACACTACTTGTTAACTAAAACTCCGTTTGTGCTCTTTTGGTGTGAGTAAAGGCACTCATCGTATAACAACGAGGCACTGACTACCAATTCCATCTACCTGCAGCTCTGCCTGGGAGTAGGTTGAAGCACAGACCCAAGTTTCTGAGCAAATGATAATTGTGGACACTGGAGATAGTGTGGACATTACCATGTTTTAAAGACGATGAAACTAGCGTAAAAAGGCCATCGTAGAGCACCTAAATATAAATTAATATTTGTTCTTTTTTTTGTCAATGAAATTGATATTTATTCATAATACAGTGTTTCTGATTTTTACAAAGTTTTTCTTTTCTGTAATAAACTGTGGGGAACCAATTAATTTTGTGTTGTACAGATAATAATAGAAAGCTTCGAAGTTCCAAGTAGCTAATAAGCGACTCGTTAATGGTCATTGGTCAGAGATATCTACTACTAAATTAAAGTCAAAGTCAATCTTCACATTCTTATTAAAAATATATCTCATTGTAAATTTTGTTGCTGAAAACTTTTCACGGTTGTGTGGAGTAACTTATAAGATACACCAAAGTTTAAACTTTTAAAACATAAACTAGATCTTAACCCGCCCGACTGGGCGGGTCTTTTTTTATGATATATATAAAATTATGAAAAACATAAGGTTAGAGGGTACAACTTCTACTACTTATAGTTTACTGTCGTAAATAATATTAGAGGCTGATCTACGTATCTGTGTGGATATTGGGCGGGTCTTTTTTATGATATATATAGATATATAAACATTTCAGAACTTTAAATTAATTAAACGAAATTGTATTGCTTTTGTTTATTTTTTAAACTTTGTATTTCGTAATTGTATTATGTAATCACGTACTTCCTTGAAATATTGGGAGCAAAAGGAAAAATATATTGAATGTGTCTGACAGTTTATTTATACAGAACTCATAATAGTTTTAAATCTTACCATGCGTATTAAATGTATATTTATTTAGTTTCAAATATTTGAGAAATATAACATTATAAGGAAATGAAAAAAATTGTAAATCATATTTGGTTACCACGGTCTCTCCTAAAAAAATCAACTTGTATTGATGCGCAATTGGTTGATACTGTCTAAAAGCAGCCAAAACTTTAAAAGTGTCGATAGTCTTCCCCTCTCCAACTGGTAAACCACATTGCATATGATAAATCTGATTTTTTTTGGCACGCAGTTGCAATCTTTACACCCTATAAACAGAAAAAAAAAAACAGATTTATAAAACAGTAGAATAGAAAAAAATTTATAAAACCTTAAATAAACGAAAAGTACAGATTAACTCAAGGTTTTTCTATATTTTTCTTTTTATAGTTAATATATTATTATATAATAATGTTAATTCATTTATTAATCCGCGGTACACTCGCAATCCACGGTTTATCAGATGACTCGGTGATTTGGAAAGTCATTCAGTTCAATGTCCAAATCAGGTTTGAAAACATTGATGAAAATATAACGTGATTTGACTGCAATTGATTTTCTAGTATGAAATCTCACTATAGATATTTATATACTTAAAATATAATAGAGAAAGAAAAAAATCTTAGGACTTTATTTAAAATATACTCCTTAATCAAGGGTAGTTATTGTCAAAGATAATTATATAAACAAATGTGAAAATATGTTAAAGATATCACATGTAGATATTTGAGTAGTTTAGATTATGGGGCAAATATATTGAAATAATATATAGGAATTGTAATAATTGAGAAAATAGATATCTTTTATGATTATAGGGATTTAAATGGTAATGATAATAAAATAAAAAAATAATTCAGTTTGAAAATATATTATTTGTTGACGAAAAAAAGATTTTACTTGTTGAAAAGATTTAATTTTTTTATGTAGAAAAACAATTTTCAGAACTAAATAATGAAATGTTTATATTTTAAAATATTAAAGTGTAGAAAATATACCAAGAAAATCTGGAAAGAATAAATTACATATATACCTTCACATCTATCTTATTAAAGTAGATTTTTTTTTTATTAAATTAGAATTTTGATTGACAAATAATTCTTTTCTCGAGAGTAGCTTCCAACAAAATTTTGATTTACAAATTTTGTTATAAATATTAAAATATTACATTAAAAATTATAAATTTTGAATTGATTATATAACTGAGTTTTGATATAAGAAATCTCACTATTGATATTTATATATTAAAATTTAAAATTGAAAAAAAAATTGTAGGTTCCAACAGCTTTTGATTTGAAAATCCCCTGGTGATATAATAATATTAACTATATTTTGATTTAAAAATATTTAAATACTAAAAAAATTATATTAGACAGAAAAATTATATCGTGAGTTGTTTGATCAAAGGTCAACACTGATCCTATATTAGTTGTCGACGTTAAACTATTTCCTATAAATTGGTTTTTTAGTTACTATGATATTTATTAATAGTTAGTTTTTGAACGAATGATGCAATAATACATTTCCACATAAGGAATGTTAATATAGATTAAGGCAATTATTAGTTCCTACATTTATTGAGACTGATTAATTTCTATAATCACTGAGTATTGTTACCATTTAAATTGTTTTTGAATTATAGATAAATCATGATAAAATCTCGGTAGGTTGATTAATAGTATTGATTAATATGTTATTCAAGTTTCCAATCAATAATTTTTTTTATTCTTATCCTTGTTACCAAACAAAAGCTTAAAGTACTTCTACTTTAATAAGATAGATGAAAATATGATAGAAAGCTATCACATTTATTTACCTCATACATACGCAAAAGGCTCCATTATTTTCCGACAGTTATATACACTAATTAATACTGTATGAAAATCACGTCAATTATAGATATTTTATAGTAATAGACGAATGAAAATTAATGTGCATAAAGTTATTATATCCAAATCTATTGATTGAAAAACTACAAAATAGCACATCAATCGTATCAAACTACAAAGTGCATTGCTGCAGTCAGATAATCCCTCCGTTTCAATATAATTGATGTTTTAGAAGGATAATTTTGTTTTGAAATTTTGAAATTAGATGGAGTTTTGAAATTTTAAAGTTAACTTTAACTTTATTGGAAATTGTTCAACCAATTAGATTTTACTGTCTTTTTATTATTGGTTAATTGATTCTAAAGTAATATTTTTAAAATATTTTTTTAAAAAAATTTAGTTTTCTTAATCTTTGTGCAAGAAGTCAAAACATCAAGTATTATGAAACAGATGGATTATTTTTTTTATAAATCAAAGGCAACTCATCACACACACAAACACATCACAATCGGTTGTCATCATTTGATTTCTAATAATGAGATAATGTGTAGTGTGGATAGAAGACTGAACAAGGAACACATACTCTGACTTTTAAACACTCGAATTAGAAGTACTCCAGGGACAGGCTGTGTAGCAAACAAACAAAGTAACTCAATTCCCTATGCCTCCTCAACTAATTCATTTAAAACTTCACCCACCACTTTTAAGTTCTAACCAAGAGAAAAAAACAAATATCATTAATTGACTAAAACCATCTTTGAGAAGTTTTGTGGTTATATTTTATTCAGTTTAAATGTTTGTAGTACTTCATTTGTCATTTATTTTGATAATAGCATTTAAATTCTCTGTATAATTTATTACCATTTTTCATTACAAAAAAGAGAAGAGGATAAATCATATTAAAATGTCTTTGTTAGTGAACTATGTATGACGCCACATTTAACATCTTCTCCTTTGGTTTCTTCCGGAATGGCTTGGTCCCAATTATATCCATACAAATACAAAAGCTTATGTACTAAATGTCCAAAAATAATGTTATCTCGATATCAAATACAAAAACCATTATTATAAGTACACTTGTTTAAATAATTGTATACATTATGGAGAAAGATTTGTCTTTTTACTTTTATATTTTACTAACAAATAATAAATTAAATAAAGTCCCTTTCTTTAGGTAACCCCACCGAAATTTAACTCATGCATATTGAAAAGAAAGATTCTTGAATATAATACTATAGCTACTACTATACTCTCTCACTAAACAAACCCTGAACAAATACTCTGTTTCTCTCTCTCTCTCTCTCTCATTCACGCGTTAAAGATTCTTGCTTTTTAATCTTCTTTCTTCGACCAAAAAAAAAAAAAATCTTCTTTCTTACACGATCACTAGTATGTGTCGGTGACTGAAAGTGTCTTACTCTCTTTTCTCCTCTGAATCATCGATATGCTCTGTTCTTTTAACCTTTGAAACGTTTAAAGTTTAAGGTAACTACTCTGTTCTTGTTCTGTATATTGATAAGCTCTGTTTCTCAAGATTACTCTGTTTTTTTTTTGTGCTTTTGCGTTTTTAATCTCTGAAGCGTCTTGTCTGTGTTACTATTTTATTGCAGATCTTGTCTGAAACACGAGAACTGACAAATGGGTTTCTTTAAATTCATCTTCTTGTTATCTCTCCTATGGAGTTTCTACAGTCTAGGCTCATCTCAGCTCCAAGCTTCACAAGCACAAGTCCTGCTCCAGCTGAAAAAGCACTTGGAATATCCAAAACAGCTCGAGTCTTGGTACGATCACAAGACCAGTTTCTGCTACTTACAACCATCACAATCCATGAACATCACTTGTTTCTCTAACTCGGTCACAGAGCTGAACATCTACGGCGACAAATCATCAGAAAAGACCAGAAGATTTGAGGGTTTTGCTGTCCCAAACGTGACCTTGTCTGAAAGATTCTCTATTGAGTCCTTTGTCACTACACTGTCAAGGCTAAAGTCACTGAGGGTTCTCACTTTGGCTTCTTTAGGGATTTGGGGTCACCTCCCTGAGAAACTTCATAGGTTAACTTCACTTGAGTATTTGGATTTGAGCAATAACTTTCTGTTTGGTTCAGTACCACCGAAGTTGGCTGAAATGGTGAAGCTTGAAACTTTTAGGTTTGATCATAACTTCTTCAATGGCACGTTACCTAGCTGGTTTGATTCATTTGCAAATCTCAAGGTTCTTAGCTTTAAGAGCAATGAGCTCTTTGGTGAGCTGCATTCTTCATTACTCACGTTGTCTACGCTCGAGTATATCGATTTGAGGGCTAACTCTCTGAGTGGTTCACTTCCTGGTGATCTGAAATGTGGAAGCAAACTCTGGTTTGTAGACATTTCAGACAACAAGTTAACCGGAAACGTCCCTCGTTGCTTGAGCGGCAAGCAAGTGAGAGTCAATGGTAACTGTTTGTCTCTAGAGAAACAGCAGCATCCAGTATCATTTTGTGTTAAAGAAGTTCGCGCTGAGGAACATGCTGAAGCTGAAGCTGAGGCTGAGGCTGCAAATAGACCAGGAGAAGGAGGATGGAAGAAAGGAGCTTTGGTTGGTCTGATCATTGGTGTATCAATGGCTGCATTGGTTCTACTCTGCGGTGTGTTCATATTACTTAGAAGAAAAGGAGTCACAAAGAGGCATATGAGTCATAAGACAGTTCAAGATAGTCGCCCATCCATTGGATTCTCCTCTGAGATACTCTCCAATGCAAGTAAGATTTAAGATTTTCGAAGAAAACATCCATATGCATTGTGATAGAGAGGCTTACAACTCTTTTGTTTGTATGTTGTGATTTCGATTAGGGTACATTTCTGAAACAGCAAAGATTGGGACAGAGGATTTACCGGTATGCAGACAGTTTACCTTAGAAGAGATAGTTCAAGCTACAAAGAACTTTGACAAAACTGCTGTTCTCGGTGAAAGTTCCTTATATGGCACGGTAAGTTTCATGACATCTTTAGTGTTCTCACCATCATCAATCTTGATTCTTAGACTTGCTTTTCAGCTTTACAAAGGAACTCTTGAGAATGGAACTAAAGTGGCTATAAGATGTTTGCCTTCATCAAAGAAATACTCAATAAGGAATCTAAAACTGCGGCTAGACTTGCTTGCCAAGCTTAGACACCCAAACCTCGTTTGCTTGTTGGGTCATTGCATAGACTGTGGTGGAAAAGATGATTACAGTGTTGAGAAAGTCTTCCTGATTTATGAGTACATTCCAAATGGGAACTTCCAATCTTGTCTCTCAGGTTTGGTCTTGCTCAGAACTCAAATCTTTGTTGTTTTCTAGACAAAAACAAAAAGATAATAGATTTCTGACAAAACATTTGTTGGTTTTTGAGCAGATGATAGTTGGGGTAAGTCTATGAACTGGTCAGAGAGGCTGACTGTTCTTACAGGTGTTGCAAAGGCTGTCCATTATCTTCACACCGGAGTTATTCCTGGATTCTTTAGTAATAGACTCAAGACTAACAATGTCTTGCTTAACCAGCACCGGTTTGCTAAGCTGAGTGATTATGGGTTGTCCATTGTCTCTGAAGCAACCAGACATAACACAGTTAAGCTCGTTACTCTAATCTTCTGTTTCTGTTCTAAACCGGAGTAAACACCCATAGAGAAATCACTTGGGTGTTATGCTTCTCTTCTTGTTTTTGCTAACCGGTTTTGTAAACTGAAACCAAGACTAGTTTAGCTGCAATTAGTGAGCTTAGTGGTTCTGTTTCTGTTCTGAACCGGTTTTATCCGGACTAAATCACTTGTTGCTATGCTTCCCTTCTTGTTTTTTTTTATCTTTTCTGTTAACCGGTTTTGTAAATTGTAACCAAGACTAGTTTAGCTGCAATTAGTGAGCTTAGTGGTACTATTTCTGTTCTGAACCGGTTTTATCCGGACTAAACCACTTGTTGCTATGCTTCCTTTCTTGTTTTTGATGTTTTCTTGTTAACCGGTTTTGTAAACTGTAACCAAGACTAGTTTAACTGCATGTGTGAGCTTAGTGGTTCTGATCTTAACATGGCAAAACCTAATACTTGTCACTCACGTTAACAACTTTTCTTGATCAGGAAATAGCAAAATCATGGCAAATGTCAAGGTTAGAAGACGATGTCTACAGTTTCGGATTGATTCTTCTACAAGCTATCGTTGGACCATCTGTTTCAGCAAGAGAAGAAGCGTTTCTTAGAGATGAATTGGTACGAGGTTCTTTCACTAGATCATATACTATAAACCTTGTACTTGTATAAAGAAAGGGTTGTGATCTTTATCCCTGCTTTGTGTTTCAGGCATCGTTGGAGAGTGAGGAAGGAAGGAGGAGAATGGTGAATCCGACAGTACAAGCTACTTGTCGGAACGGATCTTTGATAAGAGTGATAACTCTTATGAACAAATGTGTTTCGCCTGAATCGTTAAGCCGACCATCTTTTGAAGATATCTTGTGGAACTTGCAGTATGCTTCTCAGTTGCAGTCTGAAGATGGTGAACAGTATTAATGTACATAATCTTATTCTCTGTTCTTACTTATGAAAAAAATGAAAAACTTTGACATGCTTCATAGATTTGTGTATTGTGTGTATGGAGATCCCCTATTATTTATGGAACGATTAAAAAAGGAAATAAATAACATGAATATTAATTTGAAAAAAAGAAAATATAAAATTGAACTCTTGTTACCAAAAAAAATGTGGAAAAATGAAGCCAAAATGGTTTTTTTTTTTGGTAAAGAAAATTGCGAATGATTTTATATTAATATCAGGAACATATAAAAATTTCCCATGCTTCATAGATTGTGTATATTGACTGTATTATTATTTGTGTGTATAAAAATAATATTAAATAACATTAATATTAGTTCTCCAAAAGGAAAAAAATAACATTGAACTCTTATTAAACAAAAAAATGTGGAAACAATTCAGCAGAATTTTTTTTGAAAGAGAGAAAAATATATTAAAAATAAGGAGGATAAAATAATTTTTACATACTAGCAAAATTAATTAAAAGTCTCATTTCTGAATTTATATACCATAAGTAAGCCAAGAAATATGTTTAGAAAACATTCATCAATATATTTATTTATTTTTTTACAAAGAGAAGAGGTTATAATTCTGGTGGGCTGTTGATTGGGCCGAATGAGACTTTCAATTCCTCAAAAGTCAAAGACTCAAAAGTCTTAAGTGAGTGGCAATAACGTAAATACAAAGAGACCCGGCACCGGTTTAACTATAGCAAAGGCCAAAAACCCTTTCGACAAAAACGAAAACTTTTATATCGTGTGCTAAACCTGTAGTAAACCACACAGACGCACGCGAAACTAGATCGGAAGCTATGGCGGATTTGGAAGATGTTCAGACCGTGGATCTCATGTCCGAGCTCCTCCGCCGCCTCAAATGTTCACAGAAACCTGACAAACGCCTCATCTTCATAGGTATCTATCTCATCAATCAATCCTCTTTTTGTTTTAGATCTGAGAGACTGTATCAGTGAGAGGTTGAACGAGTCCTGTTTCGCGTTGTTGCAATTGATCAAATTAAAAAAAAAAACTTTGTGTGATATGTAAGCTTAAGTTTCTTCTCAATTGGTTCTGTTTGTTTTGTTGTTTTGACTTCGGACTTTTAGATCTAAAGTTTCACTATTTGTGTCTGCTTATATGGGTTTAAGACCATGGCAAAAGATGCTTGTAATGTTAAATAACTTAAGTCTCTTTCATTATTTGGTTTTGTCACATAAGTTGGCAAATATATTTTGGGTGAAATTGAGGTTCTTGTGCTGTGCTCTGAATGCTTTGTTTTGTGTGTGTGAATTGGCAGGACCTCCAGGGTCAGGGAAAGGTACACAATCTCCAATAGTGAAGGATGAGTTTTGCTTGTGTCATTTATCCACTGGAGACATGTTAAGAGCTGCTGTTGCTTCTAAAACCCCTCTTGGTCTCAAAGCCAAAGAAGCTATGGACACGGGAGCGCTTGTCACTGATGAATTGGTTGTTGGTATAATTGATGAAGCCATGAACAAGCCAAAATGTCAGAAAGGTTTTATCCTTGATGGGTTTCCCAGGACTGTTGCTCAGGCTGAGAAGGTGCTGTTCAATAAAAAAACAGTCACTGTTCTCATCTTTCTTCTCTTCTTATGGTTTTGTCTTTTGTTTTGCAGCTAGATGAGATGCTTAAGAAGCGTGGAACTGGAATCGACAAAGTTCTCAACTTTGCTATCGATGACTCAGTCCTGGAGGAAAGAATAACCGGGAGATGGATCCACCCATCGAGTGGCAGGAGTTACCACACCAAATTTGCGCCTCCCAAAACCCCTGGAGTTGATGATGTAAGACCCCTTTGACTTTGATTATACCTTTCGTCTGCTTATTTAAAGACCATCCTAAAACACATGTTGACCCAACTGATTTTTTTAACATTGAAGATTACCGGAGAGCCTCTGATCCAACGTAAAGATGATAATGCTGAGGTTCTAAGGTCAAGACTTGCAGCTTTCCACACTCAAACTGAACCGGTAATTGATTCCTTTTTTTTTTACCGTATCTTACCTCTTCATTGTTGGTTTTGAATCTCTTTTTTGTGAGCACCAGTCTCATGTTCCATGTTCATGTGCTTTCAGGTGATCGATTACTACGCAAAGAAGGCCGTTCTTACAAACATCCACGCCGAGAAGGCTCCACAAGAAGTGACGTCAGAGGTACAGAAAGCATTGTCCTGATGACGAAAGAAAGACTGCTCAAGGCAGTCCATCTCCTCTTGAGTTAAAATCCATTCTTTTTCCTTTCTACAAGAGAGACACACTTCTATATATCTTCTCATCTGCGGAATGACAGTTTTTTTTCGAGTCTTTTGCGCCTTTTACGTTTTCGACTAACTTTAAACTTTGGGAGAATAATGTATGCTTCCGACCGATATTGTCTTGTTTATTATCTGCTGTTTCCTGTCTGGTTAGTGTCTGTTACATTTCTCTCTCCATCAAATCAATAAACAACTTTGGTAGGGAGCTAATAAACATGATAATGGTTTATGAGCTCAGTCCTGGAGGAATCCGAGCTCAGTCGTGTGACTTGGAAGCTTCTCGGTAAGTCGAAAAGCCATTCTGAGGCGGGGAACCTTTTAAAAAATATATTATATACAACTGATGGATTACCAGCATTCAAGATTTAAAAATCCACCAATATCGAGAAAACTAGTCAAATCTAGCTTGATGATATTAATAATATAAGAATAATAAGAGATATTTAAACATTGTTTGTTTGCAAGAAAGTTAAAATAAAAACTAAATAAATAGTTTAATAAATAGTTTATTTGGCAAACAAAATTAGATATAATGATAAAACTAATAGAACAAACTGTAGTCAAATTTCCAAGTGCATAATGCTTTTCCACTTATCCATCACCTCGACACACACTCCCGGCCACTCGTCCTGGTCCGGTGTTGTTGCTCTGATGATATTAACCCTTCTCAAATCATTCTTTATCGTATCATAATAGAGAAGGCAACCAGAAAAAGGCAACGCCAAGATAACCTCATTGTTCTGAGCCGTACCATGCACAATCAACGCCAAGATAACCTCATTGTAACGGTCGTCGTCCAGTAAATGTCTCTGACAAGGCTTCAAAACCAGAGACTTCCTCGACCATTTTCCACCATCTTCTAAAAACCACAAGTCCGACACACCCGTTTCTCTAATATGTGTATAACGAAAAAGTGCTGGTTTTCCACCATGATTTATAAAATCAATGGACTCACAAAACTCAGACACCTCATGTGGTGCTTGGATCGTACTAAACTTTTCAGACCTAACGTCAAAACAGTAAAGCTTACGGCGACATGTAAGAGTGCCAGCCACGTAATATATAACACCGTTGATGCAGAGTCTTTGTCTTCTAGGAAAGTGAGTTTGTTGATCATCATCACACTCAATTCTTTTCCAAAAACCTCCGGGTTCCAGTACGAAGACCCAATACTCGGAGGTTATCTTTTCCGAGAATGCCACAGCACTACAGACTACTTTGTATTGATCATGAACAGGATCGTACCCGAAAGAGTAGTAGACATTCTTAGGTTCTTCTTGAGAAAAGATAATTGCGGGTAAGGTTAAGCTTTGTCTAGTGGTGGGATTATAGATGCATGCTTTTTTACACACAGTGTATAAGATCAAACCGCGTAGAGACACCATCATGTATCCTCCCATCCCTGGGAAAGTCAAATCCGGTTCTAGCGATGATGATTCAGCACTACTACCAGATGGTAACGTCAATGATAGCAATTCATACTTTCCAGGGTTGTTGCAGACTTCCATTGAATCACAGTCATAGTGTGTCTCATAATTCAAACTCATGTATAGAACAAGTGGTCGCGGTCGTCGCGATGCGACCGTGAGATAAAGGTTGCTAAAGTATCGAGAACGGATCAGACAAGACCAGAGCTTTGAGACACACTTGAACCTCATAAGCGATGTGGCAGGTAACCTAGTTAAGATTTCGATAATGAGATCGAAAGAAATCTCTGGCGCCACGAAATCATCTCTTCTTCTGAACAAATACTTAACCATAGCTGTGTCTAAATCACAGGGGCTCTTTTTTCAGATATATAAGTAAGAAAGACGAAACAGAGACAGAGTTAAGGTTCCCAAGTTAGGGTTTGAAGAGCTTTGTTGTCGAATTGGAATTTTTCTACTTCTCTGATTTAACATATAAATTGTAGCCGGGCTTATTGATTTGTCATGAGTTGCTGGGCTCACTTTTAACTTCTATAACCACACAACATTTTAAAACAACCCATGCCTAAGACGGGTAAAAGATCTAACACACCAGTGCCGGGCCTTAATTGTTCACATTGCCGAACCAAATTGATATTCCGGTTTAAAGCTAAGACCGGTTAGTATTAAATCTCAATTTCTTACAACTTCTGGCTAAAACGACGACGTCTTAGCATATACACGACCAACACACACCATTGAACTTTGACGAGGCTTGGAAGCTTCCTTCATCTTCTCTCTTTCTCAGTCTCTCGTCCTCTGGTAAACCATGCTCAGAACAACGTCTTCCCCGATTTTCTCGTCGTTTAGAGGTAGACCCAAAACTCCGAGGTTGATTTTCAAAGCTTTTAGTGTCCTTCTTGAGGATAGCCCACCAAGTGCTCGACGAAATGCGTCAACCAATCTAACAACCTTACACCAAGGCCCTCCAACTTCAGCTTACGTTCATCTCCCCTTCTGCCGCAAACGCTGCCACTACTGCGACTTCCCCATCTTAGCTCTAGGCTCCTCCTCTGTTTCTAATGCTCCCTACGAGGAAAGACAAGAAGAAGACGACCCACGCATCACAAACTACGTGAACTTGCTCGTCAGAGAAATAAACGCGACAAGAACATGTTTCGACACGAACCCGAATCTCAAGACAGTGTTTTTTGGTGGAGGCACGCCTTCCCTCGTCCCTCCGAAGCTTGTCTCTCTGGTTCTCGAAACGCTGAGTTCACGTTTCGGGTTGTGTCCTGACGCTGAGATATCGATGGAGATGGATCCTGGAACGTTTGGTGGTGAGAAGCTGAAGGAGTTGATGGGGCTGGGAGTGAACAGAGTGTCTTTAGGTGTTCAAGCGTTTCAAGATGAGCTTTTGAAAGCTTGTGGTAGAGCTCACGGTGTCTCTGAAGTGTACGAGGCGATAGAGATTGTTAAGGCGTGTGGAGTTGAGAATTGGAGTATGGATCTCATATCTTCTCTGCCTCACCAGACTTTGGAGATGTGGGAAGAGAGTTTGAGATTGGCTATTGAATCTCAGCCTAGTCATGTCTCTGTTTATGATCTGCAAGTGGAACAAGGCACAAAGTTTGGAAACGTGTAAGTATATATCTATGTAATCAAACTTTGCTTTTAGATTTTTATTGGTGTAATATGAACAGTATGAACTTGTGTAGGTACACTCCAGGGCAGTCTCCTCTTCCTTCAGAAACACAATCTGCAGAGTTTTACAAAACAGCATCATCGATGCTCCGTGGTGCAGGTTATGAGCACTATGAAGTCAGCAGTTACTCGAAAGAAGGGTTCAAGTGCAAACACAACTTGATATACTGGAAGAACAAGCCCTTCTACGCTTTCGGTTTAGGTTCAGCGAGTTATGTTGGAGGGTTGAGGTTTTCAAGGCCGAGGAGGCTTAAGGAATACACAAAATACGTCGCCGACTTAGAGAACGGCGCAGCGAACTGGTGCGGAGACGGTAATGTTGATCTCAAGGATGTGGCGACAGACATTATAATGCTATCTTTCAGAACATCTAAAGGGCTTGAACTTAAGGAGTTTGGAGAGGCTTTTGGGAGAAAGGTAGTGAAGTCAATATGTAAGGTTTATGAGCCTTATGTGGAGAGTGGGCATATTGTTTGTTTGGATGATATGAGAAAAGAAGTGATGAGTGATGAATTCAAAAAGTTAGTTGGAAATGATGAAAAGAAGATTGAAGATCATGTGAGGTACCTTAGGCTGAGAGATCCGGATGGTTTTCTCCTCTCTAATGAGTTGATATCGTTAGCGTTTGGTGTCATATCTCCTTGAGTTTTCTAAGCTACTAACAATGAGAGTATTTGTTTTATACATCCTTAGTAACACATATTGTCTATCAAACTGGATGTTATCATTCATATGTTGTTATTTTTTCTAAGTCTAATATAGCAAATGAATGCTCATCAGTTTTCATCAGTTTCCTCAGAGGTAAAAAGTTTTTTGGGAGCTCACATTTTTACCTATGTACAAAACTAACTAAAGTCTCGGCCCTTGAACTAAACTTCGTTTTCACATTTGACACATTAACAAACCAAGTTACCATAATGATTATTGATTGGACAACCAAGTTTGTCATAGTGTTTTTACAGAGTTTTATCATAAAAAACAACACACACGAATAAAAATATAACATTCAAGATACAGACAAGAGAAAAGAAGAAGGTGGCATTGCATGACACAAGTTAATAACACGAGACAGCATTTGAGAGAGAGATTTCTAGTTCGTAGTCTTGATCTTCTGATTGGCTTTAGGATCCCAAAAAGCCTTGAAACAAACAAACAGACGAAATGAATGAAAGGAGGTTTTTTGCACTTATGTTTCTCAGAGAAAAAAAAAAGAATAAAGAATCAAATTAAGGTAACGTACTTGCGCGAGAGATGCCAGCCTGCATCACAATTTCTGGGAAGACCTCAGTAACTGCAAATTTAAAGCCTTCCACAGAACCTCCGCTAAGTTTCAGAGCCTCGTCCATAGCATATGGTCCACGGAGATGAAGCAAAGCTGAGCTGCAAAAAAACTCAAACAAAGGCTTTAGTTAGCAACTGATAAATTAACCAGTAAACTGGTGGGAGGAAGAAAACACACCCGTCACTGACAGAAGCACAACTGGATCCGGGGAAAACCCTACATAGCATCTTCTTGATATCCTTCGGAGAGAGGGAAGTATCAAATCCTGTAACTTTCAACCTAAACATAGCAGGAGATCGTATTAATTATCAACATGACAAGAACACACACAAAAGATTCTCCACTAATAAGTAAGAAAGGGAAAAAAAAATCAATTTACGTGCGCGGTCGGTATTCGTCTATGACTTCGGTAGGAGCAAAGACATGCTCAAGGCTATTGTCGTCAAAAGGGTAAGCCGTGATTTTCAAAATACGTCCTTCTCCCATGTCACTTCCATCAAGCTTCAACGCCTCTGCTTCGCATTCTCCATTAACATAGATTAAGGCGCATCTGTAATAAAAAAAAAAAACATTACAGACGACGCAGCATACTAATCAAGCTGAAGGAGGAAGAAGTCACAAACCTGCGACTACAAAAATTGTCGTCCATGTTAACAGAGGCATGTATTAACTTTATTCCATGTGATGCGAAGTGTTGTTTCAGAGCCTCTTCGACATCCTTCCTAGGAGGGGAGGTGTCGTATCCCTCAACCACCATCCTGCTAATAATACTGTTTCAAAGAAGGATATTAGAGTTATAATTAACGTGACATGATCTAATATTATTAGATATACAAATCTCAAACCTGCTATTTCGAATTATCCCACCGTTCAATTCCAGACCCTAAGGTACGTACAAAAGATTTAATCAGAAAATTCTACGAAGAAGAAACAATTCATTGATAAGGATCGAAGAAGAATTGAATAACATTGTTCGCGGATACGTCCATGGCGTGACAGCTGCGCCTGCTAGGTTAGGTTTTTCGAGAGGCGATAGAAGAGATATTTTGTTTTCTTAGGAGGTACTCCATTGTTGTGGGCCAACGCAACGCAAAAGACCGGTTGGTTTATGGCCGGTTAAGATATCCACAGATTGTCGGAATTTTCAACGGAGAAGAAACTTTATTATTTTCATTCAAAAAAAAAAAAATAAGAAAAAGAAAGAAACTTGTCCGGACGAGGTACTCCAAAGTGGCAGGACGGACATGTGATGGCAACTACCATACGGGTTCGATTCCTCCCCCTTATGCAGAAACTATTCTGCTTATTCTAGACACCAAAGTAGTATTGGGTTCGATCCAACCCAGGTAAAATTTTCCTCGATGAAGCGGACCGCTGACTGACCGGACCCAAGAGAATGACCTGCAAAACGGGGAACCCCTCGATTATCAAAAAAAAAAAGCCTTTATTACTACAAACCCTTCAAATTATATGTTTCTAATGTAAAACAGAGGATCTGATTATACCATCGAGGCCATGCAGTGGAATCGTTTCATTGATAATTGAGAAGAATTTCTGGAGATTTCATCTTGATCATTACAGGAGACATCGACTTAGCTTTCTTCATCATATGTCTCAAACAAAATGTCACTTTCTTGCTCCTCAAGCTTCATCTTCTCCGTCTCTCTCTCTCTCTGTTTCGACTCAAAAACAGCGAGCAACAGATTTGAGGGCAGAACACAGGAAACATGAAATAAAAAAAAAGAGGGATACGAACGAGAGGAGCGAGATGAAAGACTGGAAGACAACGACATTGACTTCACCATCGTCTTCAGCTTCCCCGAAACCACCGACCTGAGAACTGCCATCGGCTTATTTTTTTCCACATTCAGTGTGCCGATGCTATCTTCTCGAATGTCGAGAGTTATCTCGACGTAATCCTCACTATCGTCTGAGAACCAGTGGCTTCACATCGGGAGGTTATCTCCTTCGGACCAAGATTCCATTTCCTGCTCCATTTTCTCTTGCTTGCCTTCCAATTGCTAACAACTACATTATACACTCTTCTTGTGTTTTTATAAAGGACGATGAAAGTCAAAATTAAAAAGTTATTGGCATGTGCTTGTCTTTTATAATTAGCATTTTCTTCTTTGTCTCAATAATTTATATTTTATACCGATCTAGCACTCGAAGGCGAGTTAGACTACTATTATCATGATCCAACAATATGTTCTTTTCTAAAATAGTAAAGGTGTATATCATGCCAACATATACTATGACATACTTTTTGAAATAAAGGTGTATATCGTGCCAACATATACTTTTGATAATTATACAATTTCAATTATCTTTGGAAATAAATATTTAATAAAGCGAGTCAAGAACCAAGGGGCCGCCAATAGGGTTGGTTTGCATGTTTTGTTATTATCCTATTGTTGTCGTACGTACTTTGATTCTGCCTTTAATAAAAACACAGAACATGGCAAAGTTCTTTTCATTTGTATGATTGTGACTGCGAAATAGATAAATGGCGTGGTCAACCGATGGTCATGTTCTTCCAAAATTACACCCTCACCTCTTGAGTTGTTATGCATTTGTTTTGGCACCCTCTAAACTAAATGTGGCTCCGTTAAAAGCTTGTCCTTAGTCTCTAGTTTTTGTGTTGATCCATCTTGTTTTTATTCTTTTTGCCAAGATGGCTCAAAAACTAAGTTGATTCTCTTGTAAGTTTCTTCTATCATTTATAATATTTACAGTTTGGCAAAAAAAAAAAAAAAAAAAAAAAAAACTAAATGAAAGCAGAAATAATAGTGATAATTCTTTTTTTTGAAATATATATATATATATATATATATATATATATATATATTAAATTTGATTAGAAAAAGAGAGATTATAATTGTGGTCCAAGTTTTTGGATAACTATCAACATTATCTGAATAAGTCGTAAAACTTTCGGGGTAGCTATATGCAACTTGAAAGTAGAGCTTAAAGGTCGAAGAAGGTAAGTATTCCCAGCTGTAAACTGAATAGTCCTATCAATCTTTCAGGAAACAAAAGTTGATAGATTCAAGGATAAACATAAGGGGTGTTAAACTGTACGATAAAATGCACAATGACAAGAACTTGGTGTTTACAATGTAAATAAATGGCACGGCAAGCCAAAGCCACACACCCCAAGGTGTTCACATTCTTCTGTATAACGAGGAATTACCCAAGTCTAAACCCAATATGGCAAAAAAAATGCTCATCAGTCATCATCAGATTCCTCAGAGGTAAAAAGTTATTTTGGGAGCTCACAATTTTATATATGTACAAAGCTTAACTAAAGTCTCGGCCCTTGAGTTACTAAATTTCGTTCTCACTTTAGCAAAAACCAAGTTACCATAATGATTATTGATTGGACAACCAAGTTTGTCATAGTGGTTTTACAGAGTTTTATCATAAAAAAACAACACACACGAATAAAAACATAACATAGACAAGATTCAACATCCAGACAAGAGAAAAGAAGAAAGTGGCATTGCATGACACAAGTTAATAACACGAGACAGCATTTGAGAGAGAAAGAGAGAGATTCCTAGTCCGTAGTCTTGATCTTCTGATTGGTTTTAGTAGGCCCAATCTACTTGAAACAAACAAACAGACGCAATGAATAAAGGAGGTTTTTTAAACTTATGTTTCTCAAAGAAAAAAAGAAAAAAGAATCAAATTAAGGTAACGTACCCTCGCGACGGATGCCAACCTGCATTACAATTTCTGGGAGGACCTTAGTAACTGCAAATTTAAAGCCTTCCACAGAACCTCCGCTAAGTTTCAGAGCCTCGTCCATAGCATATGGTCCACGGAGATGAAGCAAAGCTGAGCTGCAAAAACTCAAACAAGGCTTTAGTTAGCAACTGGTAAATTAACCAGTAAACTGGTGGGAGGAAGAAAACACACCCGTCCCTGACAGAAACACAAGTGGATCCGGGGAAAACCCTACATAGCATCTTCTTGATATCATCCCGAGAGAGGGAAGTACCAAATCCTGTAACTTTCAACCTAAATATAGCAGGAGATATATAGTATTATGAACATGACAAGAACACACACAAAAGATTCTCCACTAATATATAAGAAAGGAAAAAAAAAATCAATTTACTTGCGCGGTCGGTATTCGTCTATGAGTTCGGTAGGAGCAAAGTCATGCTCAAGGCTATTGTCGTCAAAAGGGTAAGCCGTAATTTTCAAAATACGTCCTCCCATGTCACTTCCATCAAGCTTCAGCGCCTCTGCTTCACATTCTCCATTAACATAGATTAAGGCGCGTCTGTAATAAAAAAAAAACATTATAGACTACGCAGCATACCAGTCAAGCTGGAGGAGGAAGAAGTCACAAACCTGCGACTAAAAAATTTGCAAAATTTGCAGTCTACGGGAACAGAGGCATGCATTAACTTTATTCCATGTGATGCGAAGTGTTGTTTCAGAGCCTCTTCGACATCCTTCCTAGGAGGGGAGGTGTCGTATCCCTCAACCACCATCCGGCTAATAATACTGTTTCAAAGGATATTAGAGTTATAACTAACGTGACATGATCTAATATTATTAGATATACAAATCTCAAACCTGCTATTTCGAATTATCCCACCGTTCAATTCCAGACCCTAAGGTACGTACAAAAGATTTAATCAGAAAATTCTACGAAGAAGAAACAATTCATTGATAAGGATCGAAGAAGAATTACATTGTTCGCGGATACGTCCATGGCGTGACTGCTGCGCTAGCTAGGTTAGGTTTTTCGAGAGGCGATAGAAGATATATTTTGTTTTCTTAGGAGGTACTCCATTGTTGTGGGCCATTATTTAAGTCTCAATGTATTCAAAGGAGAACCGGTGCATAAACCCAAGGCAAAAGACCGGTTGGTCTATGGCCGGTTAAGATATCCACAGATTGTCTGAATTTTCAACGGAGAAGAAACTTTATTTTTTCATTCAAACAAAAAAAAGAAACTTTATTACTACAAAAACCCTTGAAATTATATGTTTCTAATGTAAAACAGAGGATCTGATTATACCGGTAACTCGTCGAGGCCATGCAGTGGAATCGTTTCATTGATAACTGAGAAGAATTTCTGGAGATTTCATCTTGATCATTACAGGAGACATCGACTTGGCTTTCTTCATCATATGTCTCAAACAATATGTCACTTTCTTGCATCAAAGGCCAGCATTGTTTGGTATTGTGTTTGACATCTATCACTTTAATTTGCTCATGTTTCTCGCGATAACAATTGTGAGGCTGACTCTGTGGCTAAGTTAGCTCTCGCCTAGCTTAATGTAACCTCCGTTGGTGGAGCGTAAACTATCTATGAATGAAAGCATTGTTTGCTCAAAAAGAGATTTTAGACTAATTTTACAGTTTAATATCAAAATAATGTTATAAAAGTTACGTCAAACAATGATGAATCGTGTCACAAGTGTGTGCATATGATGCAAATACTGAAACAATTATCAACGAATAGTCGAATCTAAAAATAAAAAAAGTGAACTAATATTTTTGCTTTAAAGACTTGATAGATGATTCTCAAGGCCGAGCCAAACTTCAGTATAGACTTGAGGAAGAGTTTTGGAGAACAAAAAGCAGGGTCTCGGCTTTCATGCAAAGGCGTAAGTTACTAGTTATGTTAACATGGAATGATCTTTGAATAGAAAAAAAAATGGATTTGCGGAATCCCAAATGAATTGGCTTATTCAAAAAAACTTTGTTCTTTAGAAAACCTATCTCGGCTATGGTATTGATTCCACTTTGCAAGAACTCCGAATCATAGTCCTATCTGTTTTATTAAAAAAATATTAAATTACTATTAATAATATAAACATAATCAATGCATTTGTCAAATTCTTGTTTAGTTTCCATAAAATCATCTTATGGATTTATGTTAAACATAAGTTAAATCAAATATACGCGGATCATATTATTTTAAAATTATGAACCTAATAACATGTACAAAGTTTTATTTTGAATTTTGGTTTTTGCCTTCTTAAAATAAAAACATTAAAAAGTATATAAAATTTGCAAAGAAAAAGGGTAAATTTGCAAAAACTTCAGTTTCTGTTTAGTTTCCATAAATATAAATATATCATCTGCCAAACAGAGAGAGACATTGGAAGATCCAATCAATCAATCAATCAATTGAAGCTGCAAAACTCAATCAAAGAAGATCCAATGTCGAGAGAGAGAACCAGACGTGAACTACCTCCCGTTCAAGAGGTTGTTACCTTCTCTCTCTACTCAGATCTGTCCAAAAATTTGGATACTTTCATTCAAATCCTCTGTTTTCTCTATTTACGGACTCTAATGATTGAATTCGATCTCAAAATTGTTTTTTTTAATAGCATATTGATAAATTGAAGAAAGTGGTAGAGGAAGGCAATGGCTACGGAGCTTTGCAGATGTACAAATCCATCAGTGCCAGGTTCCTTCCTTCTTCTGTTGATTTGGTTAAAGTTTGGATTTTTAATATGAATTTGAGATAAAAAGCTTTAGCCTTTTTTTTTTTACTTCTGCAGATATGTTACAGCTCAGAGATTCTCTGAAGCTCTTGACATCCTCTTCTCAGGGGCATGCGTTGAACTAGAGCACGGCCTGGTGAATTGTGGAGCCGACCTTGCTATTTTGTTCGTTGACACACTAGTTAAAGCCAAGTCACCTTGCAATGATGAATCTCTTGGTTAGAGTCTTTATTAGTCCATACATACACCTTTGTTTATAATTTTGCTACAACACTAATCGTTCCTGGTAATGTTGTGGCTTAGATCGTATCAGGTGTATGTTCAAGTTGTTTCCTCGGGTTCCTGTACCTCCTCATTTGGTTGATGTGAGCGATGATGAAGATGTTCATAATATTCAAGAATCTCTTGGGGAAGCTAGATCACGTGTTGATAACTTGACTTCCTTCTTGAGAGCTGCTATAAGGTATCTATCTTACTTTTCTGTTTTGGTGTGAACATGTATGTAATGTATGTATCAAACATTTTTAGTCTTTTATCTTTTGCGCTTTTTAGATGGTCTGCGGAGTTTGGAGGGCCAAGTATAGGGTATCCTGAGTTGCATGCTATGCTGGCTGATTATCTTTACACCGAGTGTCCTGAACTTGTAATCTTCTTGGTTATATAAACTCTTACAATTCGTTTTTTTTTTCAAAATTTCGTTTAAGTGACTTTTAAATATTAATTTTGCAGGACATGGTTCGAATATCAAGGCATTTTGTTAGGGCCGAGGACCCTGAGAAGTTTGCATCTATGCTGATCAACTTTATGGGGAGGGTCAGTCTCTTTTCTTATACTTGTCTGGATCTGAATCTAAACTTTTGTGGTGTAACAATGACTTTCTTATACATGGTTTCACTTTGCATACTATTTTGCAGTGTTATCCTGGCGAAGATGACCTTGCTATTGCACGAGCAGTTCTTATGTAAGTTCTTGCTTTATAACTAGATCAAAAGAAACTATATAGTGAGGGGAACTTAAGCGAATTGATTTGTCTTTGTTTTTATTTTTCCGGGACTTTTAGGTATTTATCTATGGGTAACATGAAAGATGCAAATATTCTGATGGATGAGATTAAGAAACAAGCGGAGACCCTTTCAGAATCAGACCTTATCCAATTTATCACTTATCTTCTGGAAACGTTAGTTTTTGTTACCCTCTTTACATCTTTTAGTCTTCTTTTAGTTGTTACCTAAACAACTTTGATGTACTGATACAGGTTGCAGAGAGATGCATTGCCTCTTTTCAGTATGTTAAGAGCGAAATTTAGGTCTTGCGTAGATAGAGAACCGCTGCTTAATGAGGTAATACAAGATTGGTCTCTGCGTGTTTTGATTGTTTGTTTTATTCGATGTGTTTCTCTCTTTCTCTACCGAGTAAAAACGGTGAAAATTTGTTATCTTGTGAAGTTGCTGGACGAGATTGCAGAGAGGTTTTACGGTGTGCAGCGTAAGAATCCTTTGCAAGGAATGTTTGGAGACATCTTCAAGGTAATATGATCCTTCCACTTATCTCATCATATCTTGAAGTTACAGTGCTTGGATCATTGAAACACACTCTCTCTCTGTCTCTCTGTTCTTGCGCACAGATGATGGGCTAAAGGAAGAAGATAGAAGAGGCAACTTTCTTTCCCCATTTTGTTTTTTTTTTGTATTTGGCAGTGATCTAATAATGGATAGCTTCTGAGAATTCAATTTGTTTCTCTTTATCCTCAAGTGGGTAAGAGTTTTTGTTCTTTGTAACATTATACATTTGTTTTCATCATTACTATATCTTCAACATAAACGAAAAGGAAACTTTTCATTTTATCATTACGTGAGAGTTGTTGTAGAGTTGTGAATCCACAAAATGAAAATGACATCAAGAATCTCGGACAACACTTGAAGAAGCGAAGCAAGTACAGAGTTTTGACATTGTTGTGGCTTTAAGCAAGTTAGACTGTGCTGCGTCAAGCAACGAGTCGGCCTCAAGGGCTTTCTCAAAACAGAACTTAGCTTCTTCCCACCTACGTTCAGCCACAAACACGAGTCCGAGGTTGTTGTATGCAGGTGCGTAACCTGGTTTGAGATCCAGCGCCTTTGAGAACATTGCTTTGGAGAGTTCGTACTGCTTCTTCTGTCTGTAGAGGTTCCCTAGGTTAGAGAATGTCGCGTGAGCTTGTTCCTCTGTTGAAACTGCCAAGGCTCGCTTGTACACTTCCTCTGCTTCTTGTTGTTCGTCTGATAACTGCAGCGAGATACCCAGATTTGACCACGCATAGCTACATTCCCTAGAGCGACTAACTGCTGCCTTGAGGTATTTTTGGGAGAGTTTGTACTGTTGAGAACATAGACAATGAAGACCAAGCTGATGCCACCGGACAGCATCTTCAGGATCCTCAGTTACTGCCTGTGGCCACACCATAAGAAGTGTCAGTCAGCAAGGAAACAACTCTGTGAGCATCTAAACACAGAAATGTCATACCTGCTTCAAGCTGTACGTAGCTCGTTCTTCCATCTCCGTCAATTCATTTCGGTCAGCAACAAAAGCAGCTGCAATCTCATGCTGTGCCTTGTGAGCCATGGCAAGCCCTGCCCAAGCAATGGGAGGGTCAATCGGAACAGACTCTCCTTCTCTTATCACTGAAGCCATCTCATTGCCAGCCCAGGAAAGCTGGTCGCTAGCATCCTGAGACCTTTCAGCATCTTTGATTCGTTGGACAGCAACAGCAAATCTTGTAGCCATACAGTTCGGATCAACTTTAGCTGCCTGAAGATAAAAAAAAGTTAGCCGTGACCAAGAATGTAGTTTAAAGGTTAGATAGTGAGTTAAAGAGCAACCTTCTCCAAACATTTGCTGGAACTTCTGTGATCTCCCATCATATAGTAAGAGTTAGCAAGGTTGACCCACGCATGGGCGGACTTTGGATCTGCTCTTACTGCAGCCAAGAGACATTCCTTTGCGACATTCAAGTGTGCCTTCTGATCTTCAGAAGCCTCAGGACCACCATTAGCTCCGGCACCTGAAAACAATTGACAACACTTTGCTAAAGCAGTATAAGAGGACATACAATTTAGAGGTACTTTGCTTAGAAACGAACCAGCGACTGTTGAACTGTGTTTGCAGAGAAGCTCAGCAGCATAATTAATCAAAGCAGCGGGATGATTATGATCTTTGAGTACCAACTCTTGGAAACATTTTGCTGAGAGCTCCAAATCTCCGCTGCAAAACTTGTTAATAGAGAGAGAGGTATCACAATAATAGTTGGACAAATGAAGAAAGAAAAGCTCAATACCTTTGAAGATAAGCAACTCCAAGGTTTGTAAGGCAATCATAATTGTCAGGAACAAGAGCCAACAAAGATGACAAAACCGATATAGCACTCTATAAATCATACACAAACAGAACCATCACATTGGTAATCTTGAAAACACTAAACATGGTAAAGTTTCTTTACCATCAAACAGCCAGCTTTGAGAAGCATTAAGCCAAGGGTGTTCCACACAGCCGCCTGTCTAACATCTAGCTTCATAGAATCCTTTAGTTTTGAAAGGATTTCTTCAAGCTCTTGTCCCTCAATCTCTTTAACAGAGTCACTATCCGCAAAACCATCCAAAAGAAGACACTACAATGTTTTTTTTTTCAAGTGTGAAGTGTTAGAACGCTGGTGTGACTTCTCAATCAATTAAGAAACAAGGACAATCACCTGTCCATGGTGCATTTGAACTAACAAGAGAAGTTCTGGCCGAGCAATTTCTGGCTCACAGCCTAGTAAGATCTCTTCAGCCTTCTCATATTCTGGTATTGCCTAAATATTCTAGCAGTTAAGCTCAATAAGATGATAATTATTCTAAGAACATAGCGGTGTAAACCTCAGCTGAAGACTACCTTTTGAGATTGGCCCAATCGTTGGAACATAAGACCGAGAATAAAATGGGCATGAGCGTTTCGGGGCATCTTCCTTGCAACATGAATCAAACCCTACAAGCAACGAAGCATCATCCTCATAAAGCATTAGATCAATAATCAGCTAGAATGATCAATTATAAAATTAAGCACACTTGCTACCATTTTGAGGTTACTAATCTTTTCTTCCCGGGATGCAGAGACCCCTTGATTAGCCTGGTCACCATCTGCATCAACTCCACAATCAGAGGAACCCTCTATCTTACTCCTCGAGCGACATTTCCCCACCTTGCTGATCCTTTTCGCTTCTATTTCCCCTGGCTCTACCTCCTTACATGACAATGAGCCTCCCTCTTGATTACTTTCCTCGTTACTTAACCTTAAAAAACAAGAATGTATTCATCCGTGTTAAACCCTTTTTTGGCATATAAATCAACCCAAGAGCCAACACTGTGATGATCAAATACACTGACCAAAAGTTCTAATAGTAAACTAAGTCCCTGGATTCACATATATAAGCATGTACTAAAGATCATGAAGCTCCTTAGACGAAGTTTGCTACTATGTCTCCATATATCTAGCTCAATTCAACTTGAAGTTAAGAACCATAAAGAACTACTCTTTCCTGCTCCCAAAGCAGTAAGAATCAAACCCTAATCGTCAAAATTCTCCCTTTGTCTAGAAGCAGAGTCGAACCGGAAGCTATACTCGAAACCTCTGTTTTGTAATGTATAAGACAAAAAAAAAACAATAGAAAGGAAGAGGCTTTGCCTTTTGAAATAGTAAGTAGGAGGAAGAATCGGAGTTACCTAGTGATGGAAGGAGGAGTAGGGAGTTGAATCGATGATGAGTCGAGATCGTCACTCTCAGGAGGGTTGAAATTGAGGTCAGCTAAAACTACAAGCTTTTGAGGTCGAGTAGGCTTGCTGTTGTTCTCTATGGCGACGGCTGAAGAAGATGAAGGAGAATCAACGGTCATGGGCTCGTATTTGACGGCGATCGTCGTCTCCGGCCGGTCCATCGAATGTTTGAGAGTTCTCCGGGAAGTCAAGTGAGAAGACGAAAACAAAAAAATACTTTGACGGCTTTTTTTTCTGTTTCTTAATGGGCCGTACCATCAATTTCGGCCTATTTGGTTAAAAATTAAAATATTTTTATATGGTGTATGGTTTAATTTAAAACAATATTAACATATATATACAGTTAGTCTAAATATGGTTTTATGATCATTTGTGTCTTATTATAAAAAATTTAAAACATTGATCAAAAAATTTTCAATGTGATAACAGTTTTAGTAATTTACAGTCGTTTTTAAAATTAAAAATATAATATATAAGCAATTTTTTTATTATATGGTAAATATGATTTTTTTATTTGTTTTAATAATATATAAAATTAAATAAAATGATAGAGGAAACACAAAATGTTAACATATTTTTATTTATTCAAAATTATTAATCATATATATATATATATTAATAGTATTAGGTAACTTCATAATTTTTTTAAAGAAGAAAATGAAGAATGTCTTTTATATTACAATTAATATTATGGCTAGTTTAATATATAAAATATAATATATGTTTAAAAAACAATTTATTTTCTAAAAGTTTGAAAATTCAATTTAATGATGGCATATATCATATCTCAAATGTTAAAATATTTTCAATTATTATATAAAGAATATATTATGAAAGACTTTTTAAGCACTGCTTCACCTTCAGATTGTTTATGATTCTTTGTCTTCTTTATATCATTAGCATGCTGGAAAAAAATATGTGGACTGACTAACCATCTTGATTTTATTTGAATTGATGATTAAGAACTGACTAATTAACTTTATTTTTCTTTGTTGTTTTAGTGATCAATGCACTATGTGTATTATGTTAATGTGTATCAAATTATTTTTAGAACACTGACAATGAGAAGAAGTTGCCAAGTAGTTTTCAAGCAAGACCGCTCACATGCCTTTTGTCTGAAATAAGTGTCTCTCTTTCTCTAATCTTATGGTCCCCTTGAAATCTACCACTTTAAATCTAACGATTCTGGTTGCTTTTACAAATTAAGGTCAATTTCTCCTTTTACTTATATTATTTACACTACATTTCCAACTTTCGCAACCACAAGAGAAAAAAATTGAAAGCTGAATTTATTTCATATGACAACCAAGAAAAAGCTTGTGAACTATGTGTCTATGCCATCTTCGAGATTTTGTCCAAAGAGTTGTTTTCTATGTGAATTCAAAATAATAAAAGATTATTAAGTTTGATTGATCTGAATGTTGAAGTTCTAGTTTGGTAACATCAAATCGTATGTTCTACACGCTGATATAAAATTCTATTGTAGTCAAAAGATAGAATGGTTTTTTTTTTCTATCAACTCAAAAGATAGAATGGTTGAAGTAGTTATTATTATGCTTTCCGCTGTGGTTATATATTTTATTTTTGCATGGTATCAAATACGATCAATTAGCATTCCATGTTGATCATGTAAAGAACAATGAAATTTGGGTAGGTTTTTCATCATTCCGAGTTTAATGAAATGAGGCAAGTTTGTCATTTTTGCAGTTTCGGCACACAAGAAAAGAATATCGAATATGTTTCTTGATCATGCTAGAAAATATCAAATGAATGCACACAAGTTTCTAAATTTATATAGTACTGCTTTTAATGTGAATTTTATTCTATGAAATATATGTCATATTATGCACAAATTATGCTTAAATTTATATAATGATTGTTGTTTTGGTCGTTAATGCTAAAAATACGGAAAATGTTTTTACATGGGGTGTTACATGGAGGACCACAGAAGTGCCTTCGGTCCTTTGACTTGCCATGGAGAAAATTGGTTTTTGTTGGGAGAAATTATCTCTGATTCAGTTTGAATCTGTTCTGAAGAACACTGGTTTGATACCTCTCACATGCCTGGACATCGTCGTCTACGTCCCCAAGGATCTCGGTTTCACATCTTCACCGACAAGTTCGTTCTGATTCTTTTGTATTTTGATTTCGTTATTGTTTGTTCGGAATCTGAGTTTGAATGAATCTGAGTTTGAATCTTGTTGATTTTGAATCTTGAGTTTCCTTCATTTGATGCGGTCATCAAATCAGTGGTCGAACCAGAGTTCAACCAAGCTACCTAAACCGACCACCTTGGAGCCACCAGCGATAGAGGTTTAGTAAAAGAAGACTATCTCGACCATCAGAAGGATTTTTCTCATGAAACCAATTTTACAAGAAGGCTAACTCCTCAAGGAATCCCCGAGACTTGGAATTTCAAGAAAAATTTCACGGATCAAGAAGTTATGGATTTTACAATCTGTAGTTTCTCCAACCCGTCCAGTTGCGAGTATCAGCCCTTAGAAGTGGATTTCAGCCCAGCCATGAATCAGACTTCTCCAGAATCAATCATGGGCTTGAATAAGAGTTTTTTATCTTTTCAGGAAGCCCGAAATCAAGAGAATTGGTTCAGTAAAACCAAGATGCAATCAGTTTTCCACAACCGGTCAAACCAGTTCTGCACTTGCCTAATTTGGATGTCTCTGATCAAGTGGAAATTCTCCTGGTCGCCATAACTTAGTTTGACTAACATTGAACTGGTGAGACTCCAAATTAGACAAGTGCACTTGTATAAGTTGAAAAACTCTACCAATCTAACCACTCGACCAGCATCTGTTCGACCAGACCATCTTCAGTTCGACCATTTTATAGTCTGAATTCTCATTTTATAGTCTGAATTCTCAGGCTATATCATCATTGTTGAGCTTCCTTCATTGTTGAGTTTCCTTCATTGTTGCTTACTGTGTACTAGAGCATCTCAAGAAAATGTCGGTTAGAGGTACACTTGTATAAGTTGATAAAGTGTTCTGAAAATATAATAGGATTATTAAAGTGTGGATGATATATAGTGATGCAATATAGTTTCCATGTGCATTTAATAGTCAACACATTTTATACCAACCAAAAGTTTCAAAACGGGTCTAATTATTACGCTATGAAAAAAGTTTTATATAGATTTTTAAACTTTATGTGGAATTTATTGATAGATTGGACTTGGAGCACATGGTTCCATGGTCCCAAAATTAAACCTCTAGAGGCCATTGTCGGCTCAATTCTCCTATTCCATCGTTTTTGGTGGGAATGCTATTAATGTAAATTCACCCGTGGATAAAACCGTATTACTAAAGTACACACTCACTAACACACTGTTGACTTTGTGGCCAATCTAATTAGTGTTTCACCAACATTCATCTTTAAGTTCGTTGAGATTTAATTACAGGTTCGCCTTTTTCTCTATGCCACCTGACTCAATGCTCAGTGTTACCTGAATGTTTGGTTATTTAATGTCACTGGCTCAAGCGGTTTGATTATAGTTGCTTGAATGGTTGATGTAATTATATTTGCAATGATGACTGATAATACCTGAACTACTACTACGCAACATGATCCGTTCATGTATTTTTAGTTTGGATCAAGTTCTATTTAGGGTTTTCAGATATAAGTTGGGTTTGAATTTGTGTTCAGATGTTATGCCCACTCCCCCAATGCTTTAAGATTCAAGTAATAGTTAATTACTTAATTTGAATTTTCAGATATAGGTCAGTTCGTAATGAGCAATGTTCTTCTCCAAATGTGATGTAGGTTTGATTTCCATTATAAGTTATAACACAGGAAAATTTATTTAATGAATTGGGATAATGAGATTTGAGATTACAGAAAAAATAATAGCTAAGAAAAAGTGGGTCCAATTAACCCCAACTTGCATGCGCATTAAGTCACCTAAGGTGTTTCTTATGCTATATAGTCTATACGTTTGCTTTGTCTTTCTTCATTCACTCATATGTTTCAATCCCAAAACCTTAAAACTTTATCAACAGCAAGAAGCCAAGAACACAATGCTAAATTCATCACATGCATTCTTTACACTTGTCTTTCTTTACCTTTTCTTCACCGCATTGGCTTTGTCTTTGCCTGTTTCCGACCCCGAGCTCGTCGTTGAGGAAGTACACAGGTATATTGTAACAAAAATATCGTACAATCTTTTCAGACACAAATGTTTGCATACACTTGAATTTTCGTCTAAAAATTGTTGTCAAGTTCTTTACATGCAAGGGTGATTATGTCATTTTAATCTTATCATAAACCCACATGTTCATTTGCTGCATTAGATAGTTACGTACATTAACTATGAGTAATGCAAATATTCTTTTTTTTTTGATAAAACAGTAATGCAAATATCCTTCTATGTGGTGAATGTTGATTTGGTTGATATTTAGGAAAATAAACGAGTCTATATCAAGAAGGAACTTAGGGTACTTCTCGTGTGAGACCGGTAACCCAATTGATGATTGTTGGCGATGCGACAAAGATTGGGAGAAAAACCGAAAACGGTTAGCTGATTGTGGAATCGGTTTTGGCAAAAACGCAATTGGTGGTCGTGATGGCGAAATCTACGTAGTCACTGATCCAGGAAACGATGATCCAGTAAACCCTAAACCCGGAACGCTAAGATATGCAGTAATCCAGGACCAACCTCTTTGGATCATATTTAGCCGTGACATGACGATCCAACTAAAAGAAGAACTCATAATGAACTCTTTCAAAACCCTAGACGGACGAGGTGCTTCCGTACACATCTCTGGTGGACCGTGCATAACCATACAATATGTGACCAACATTATAATCCATGGTTTAAACATACATGACTGTAAGCAAGGTGGGAACACTTACGTGCGAGACTCTCCAGAGCACTACGGTTGGAGGACTATATCGGATGGTGATGGTGTGTCCATCTTCGGCGGGAGCCACGTGTGGGTTGATCATTGCTCGCTCTCGAATTGTAACGATGGGTTGATTGATGCGATACGTGGATCAACGGCTATAACTATCTCTAATAATTACTTGACGCATCATAATAAGGTTATGTTATTGGGACATAGCGACACGTATGTGCAAGACAAGAACATGCAAGTCACTATCGCTTTTAACCATTTTGGAGAAGGCCTCGTCCAAAGAATGCCAAGGTAATCAATTTGTTACTTTATTATTTATCAAAACACTATGTGTGGCTATATGTAGATATATTTAGCACAAATTATAAAGGTCAAGCATATCACTAATAATATATTGTCGGTGGACATTCTTTTATAAGAAAATAGCAAAGACAACACAACTACTGCATTGAACTCTACGATGTTTTGTTATATTTTACATATATAAGATCGATCAACCGAAACAATTATGATGTCTTATTAATCAACTGTAAAATAGTTAGGTTAGTTGAGTTAACATTTTTCTCATATATATATTTAGTGACAATATTAATTTTGATCTTCTTAAGATGTAGATCAATGGGAGAGTTAAAAATTGATTATATTAAGTAGAGCATGCATGTTAGTTTTGATTTTAACAAAGTATAATGAAAGATTATGTGAATATATATAGATGCCGACATGGATATTTCCATGTGGTGAACAACGACTACACACATTGGGAAATGTATGCAATTGGAGGAAGTGCAAATCCTACCATCAACTCTCAAGGCAACCGTTTTCTTGCTCCTGATGGTCCTGATGACAAAGAGGTAATCCATTTTCTTAATTCAACTTTAACTATATACAATTCGATGTGATTTTATATCATTCAAATTTATAAATATTATAACTTATGTTATTTTTGGGGGAAAATATAGGTAACAAAGCATGAGGATGCACCCGAGAGTGAATGGAGTAATTGGAACTGGAGATCAGAAGGAGATCTAATGCTTAACGGTGCATTCTTTACACTTTCTGGAGCTGGACCAACTAAATCGTCAAGCTATTCAAGAGCCTCAAGCCTAGCTGCTAGACCGTCCTCTCGTGTTGGTGATTTAACTATAGCATCGGGTGCACTCAGCTGCAAAAAGGGTTCTCACTGCTGACCACACCAGCCTGTATTTATGTGTGTGTGTATATAATATAATGAAACTAGCAACTTGAAAGCTAGTTATGTAATAATCTTAATGAAAAAAGTGAAGAAGCGTTGATTACATTTTATTTTGGTCGTTGTGTCGGCTAGAGTTATTTCTGTCGCCAAAACTTAGAGCATCAATATTGGGCAGACCTTAGCAAAGCCCTTAAGAGGAATAATGCGGAGACCGAGAAGAAAGAGAGTGAGAAAGCCCTTATTTAATGGCGTACCCTTACTCTCTACCGAACAAAAAAAAAAAAAAGAAGAAAACCCTTAGTTAAGGAAGAGAGAGTGGACACCAATAATGATGGTCTTACTACGTATATTATAACTCAACACACTTACTAACACTCGTTAAATGTTTCAATAGTTTATAATAAGCTTTCCTGTTCTTCAATATCAACTATAGTCTCGTCTTTTTGGATCCTAGCGTTGCAGTTTCCCTGGATACACAACAAAGATCAAACAGTCCTCTGATATTGATTATGATTTGATTATGTAAACATCTTTTAATTAAAATGCAAAATTCTATCTTTTAGAGTTTTGATGAATGTTACAACAATGTCTAGGTACACAAATAAAGTAGAAACCCCACATGATATAATCTCTGTGATTCAGAGTACAAAAAATGTTAACACTTAGGCCTGAGCTACCTATAGAATCAAACTGGTTCAACTCTCATTAGTAGATCTGAAAGCACACCAACATATTACACAAACTAACAGATGGAAGCAGGAGGTATAACTCTATAAGTGAAGCATCATGACAATTACACATTCAAATAGTTTATACAATCGCAAAATATTACTTATTTTTTGAGCCCATAATTTTGATACAGATAATGAAGAAACCATACTAGTACCAGCAACATGGTTTTCATCTGTTAGACGACGTCGTTTCACGCTGGCAAGAACACAAGAGTTAGTAACGTTGAAAAATTAAAAAAGTGCCCACACGCAGGATCGAACTACGGACCTTCAGTTTACAAGACTGACGCTCTACCACTGAGCTATACGGGCTTCTTGTTCAACGTTTTCAATTGTATTTTTGAAAATTATAAACATCAACGTGATATGATCAGAGGTACCTTGTGTTATAAAAGTATAAAACGAACCAAACAAGAGTTGCATTGAACTAATCTGAAACCAAAACAGTTTCAACCAAACTCAAAACATTGTAATCAGATGAAACATAAAACCCACATATAGTCATAAAAGAGGAGCAACTGATCCGTTCACAGAACTGGTCCAAAGAACCTGAGAATCAATAACAGAGAGATGCTGATCATCAAGCCTCTTCCATGTCCTAATCGATTGAACATCTCCCTTCTTCTTATTCAACTCAGCAACCACAACTCTAGCTCTCCTCTCCCACCCAGCTTTACCATACGCATGGTAACCAAACCCACCACCATAGCATAAGTTCAAACCTTTGAGTTTACCGCAAAAGTCGTTGACATGGTCGTGACCCACAAACACTGACTTCACATCTCCTCTAGTTACCAATGTCGTGAAGAAACCAGAGTTTGTGGAAGCTGAGTATGTTCCTTCTTGTCTCACTCCTTTTGTCGCGTTCTTTGAGTCGAAACTCCAAAACTCTGGTAATGGAATGTGGAAGTAAGCTAGTCCTGGAGAAATGCCTTGCTGAGGATTAGGCTCTGCGTTGTACACCCTCTGCAATCGTCATCAAAATTAAAGTGTTGGAGATCAATGAGACTAGGCCTGAGATTTCGGTTTTCCAAAACCGAACTGAACTGAATTTTAGGTTTTTGGTTGACTGAAACTTTTGAAAATAATTCTGAAATTAGCAGAATAACATTTCGGTTCGGTTATTGGTTAATTTTGGTTTCCAATTTCAAAACCGAAATTAACCGAAATTTGTTTTTTTTTTAAAATGAAAACTTAGTGGGGGTTATTGGTTCTAGTAGTTTAATGGATTTATAAATCCTCCTTATATTTAGAAATCTTCCATAAATCCAATGATTTCCAAATTCAGACAAGTAGATTTGAGAATTATGGACATAAATTTCAAAATCAAAATAAATGAATTGTTATAAATCAATTAAATAAAATTTTAACTAGATCTAAAAATCTCTACCAGAAAAATCATGTCCTCTGACCAATATAGACATGGACATGATGCTCACTAGGTTCCACGAAGAAGATTGCCTCTTTTTCAGTTAATAGTTACTAGTTTTTATCAGTCATTGATTAGTGTAGAGAGAACTAATATAAGTGGCTAGCAGAAACAATCCGTTTTTTTTGCATGATGGAAAACGAATCATGTATAGTATAAATTTGTTTCCAGTCGAAGAAGACATAAACTTGCTTATGGTAGTCTGCACTATATTGATATATTGACAAGTTGAACCTGCAGTAATATTACTGAACTTGTCCAAACGCACAATAAACTGAAAAAAATACAAATCCAGTCAAAATAACAAGGTTCAATTCAATATTTGATCTTTTGTATTTTTACCTTAAAAACATTTTAAAATCCACTCAAATCAAATTACAAATCAAATCCATAAATAAATATTTGCCATTGAATAACACTTGATTCTAAAATCTGTTTAAAAATCATTAAACCAATAACAGTGGATTTGAAAATTGATTTTTAAATTATAGAACCAATAACACTGAATTTTGATTAGATTTTTAAATCCACCCAAATACATAAATCAATTACACCCCCTTAGTTTAAATCGGTTAAAATGAGGTATATGACTATATTCGGTTAAATGCAGTCACTTTGGTTAAGTTTGATCGATTATTGGTTAACATAGCTCCAGTTTCAGTATAAACCGGTTTGATTTGGTATATATTTTTCAAAAAATAGTAATAATAATTCAGTTAACCGTTCGATTTGTTAAACCAAACCAAACCAAACTGATTTTGAAACCTTTTCTAACCAAACCGAACTCAAAACCGAAAGTCAACTAAAAACCAAAAATTTCGGTACGGTTCGAGTCCGCAGGGCTAAAATGAGACAAAGAGATTGATTGTTCAGTGTGTATTATGGTATACCTGGAGACGTTTTGAAGTTCTCTCAAACCAAAACTGCTGAGAAGTCTTGACCCAATCATAACCTTCCATGTAAGGAACACTAGAGTAATCTCCACTATCAAGAAAGTAGAGATTGAGAACAGATTTGTTCTGTAGACTCGACTCAGCAGCTCCACGGATCTGGAGATTGTAATTACCAAACCCATCAATGTAATGAGCAGCCTCAGGAGGGTTCACCTGAGACAAAGTGTTGGGAAGCTTCACGATGTGTTTCATGAGCTCTTGTCGTGTCAATGTTGATTCTTGATCATGGTTTCCTAAAATAGCAACCCATGGGATCTTAGAGGCAATTGCTGGAGCAAAAGCAGCGTCCATTGACTTCACAGGGTCCTTAACATCAAACCCAAAGATATTATCACCTGAGGATGAACACAAGACCCAAAAGATAATCACTTTCTATATCATCATCATGGGGGCGGAGAAAAGTTAGGCTTTTTCATTAAAAGTTAGGCTTTTTAATTAAAAGTTAGGTTTTTAATTAAAAGTTTCTTAATTAAAAGGTTGGATTTTTAATTAAAAGTTTGGATTTTTTTTACCGGTGAAGACGATGAGGTCAGGTTTCTCGGCAGCGATGAGTCGAGACATGAAGAGGGTGGTGTTGAGGTCGGAGCAGTGAGCTTTCTGTGTAGGAAGAACATCGAGACAGCGAGTAGTTGCGCCGTTTGCGAAGTGCATATCGGCAACTTGGAGAATCTTGAACTCGCCGTTCGGACCGAACCTGAGTTTTGGAGGGTGTGAGGATGTCGGAAGAGGAGCTAGACAGAGACAGAGCAGGAAGAACACGGAGGAGAACAGGGATGTTCTTCTTCTGGTCTTATCCGCCATTATTACAGTACACCGAGAAATTCAATGAAGTAGATTTAGTACATAAATGCCTTTGAGCAAATTGTGTGTAGGAGGAAGAAGACAAAAGGAAGGGACCAAAAAAATTATATGTTTTGTAAGCAATTATTTTGGCCGTGATTATAAGTATTATTATAGTCAATGAGTCATTCACATAGTGTGGTCGTTGCTTCACACAAATGTAGCAATCTACACTCAGAGTAAACACAAGAAATGTCATATTCGCTAGAGAGAAGAAAAAATCGAGTTGAGATTCTTGTTTTTTTCTTGGTATGTAACGATCTTTGTTGGTATTATGATTAGGGTGATCTGGTATATTAGTGGTTTCTCCAATGCCACCATGAGAGCTGTATGATGAGGTTCATGTTGTTTTTGGTGTTTCTTCTTTTTTCATATGCACATCGAATTTTTTTCTTTAAAGAATTCAGCAACTAAGTAAGACAAAAGATTATTCTTTAGATTATCTCTAATGTACTTTTTTCCTTTAAGATACAAGAAGTCTATACTAGAATTTATAAAAATAGTATTTATAAGCCTTTAAAAATAGAATTTATAAAAAATAAAGATTGCTATTTCTTTCTTAATTTATAGAAGAAAAAAAATAGCTTACTCTATTATAGAAAAAAATAGAAATGAATTGAAGTAAACTTGCGTATAAATGTTATTATAAAAGAAAAATACGAATGAGTTGGAAATATTATTAGAATCGGAATATAAGTTTTTGAAAACTTGTTTAGAGAACATTTCGAAGAAAGAAACTTTTTAATAGATGAGTTTACATTTCTGTTTTAAAAGCTTATAAAATATAGTTTTAAATTAACGTTTATAATGTAACCTCTAGATAGATATGTTACATTCGTGTTTGATCCACAAATGAAAAATGATCTTTATTGCAAAGCATAAGCCGTTAGCTTTATGATTAACTGATGCAACAGTACATTCAGTGAGTTAAAAACATAGGCAAGTGATTAAAACATCGAATACCAACTGTAGCTAACAACATAAGTTATTATAAAGACATATGTGATGAGATTTAAAAGTGAAGTCAATCGGACCAGGAATGCTTATTCCCCATTTCGCTTCATCAATGGAGTCGAGGACCTCAACGTGACTTAACCAGGACAAGAGCTTCCAGCATCATCATCACTCTCACCTAGACAAACCAAGACCAAGAACAAAAGCTTTTGAGGAAGATCTAAAGCAAGAAACATATTGGTTATTATATTTCCAACTGATGTCAATCAAGATATATTTATATTGCAACACAGATAGATATACACAGATTCAGAGACTTGTATAAATGTGTGTGAGTCATATAAAGAGAAGTATTGTGTCCTTGTTTTGAGAAGCAAAGCCGTATAGTTATATTCCCGCATGCTAGATTTCATTCTCACAGGAAATGGGGTGTGGAAAAAAAGGTATAAAGAGTAAACCTTTTTAAAGTTGTGTTTGGCCTTTTGTAAATAATAATGCCATGCTTTTCATTTTACCCTAAGTTTTTCTACACAATGTACAGCCTTTACAACTATTTAGTTAACATTTTCTTGCAAGTTTCATAGTCAGTACGTATTTGATGCTTTTTCATTTTACCCTAAGTTTTTCTACACAATGTAAGGCTTTACAACTATTCACCGAACTTTTTCTTGCAAGATTCATAGTCAATATGTTATCTATAATTAGCTTCATTATATTACTGGCTATCGTTGATCTCCATCCACATGCTACGTGGCTGGAAAAGGTAAACAAAATATGATCAAACTTCTTTATTGGGATTAGAGGCTGAATTTAAAGATCAGTGAAAGTGAATGATATGCAAGTTATAATCAATCAACTGCAATATTCACTGTTTGTTCTTCTTTTTTTGTCTAAAAGAATTTAATTTAAATATTTTCCCCAACCTATAGAAGATAGGGTGTGGCCCAAATGGGCCTTGGCTTGAAAATTAAGTCTTCTACAATATATAAAGCAAAGACCATCACTACATCCACCACTATATGCTTTATTTCTTCTAAACGGCATATGTGGAAGCCCAAGTGAGGTGATTAATACTTTTTTTTTTGTTCAACAGGTGATTAATACTTATACACTATTAAGTTTCGAATTTCAAATATTAGATAAGGCGGATTATTCAGGTTAAATGAGAAAAAATGGTATGCATTGTTTTTTTTTGGGTAAAATAGTTAGTAGAATTGTTAGACATGGATCTTTATAAAACTGTTTAAGGTGGTCTAGTCAAACAATAATCTTTATAAAATAAATATAATTATCAGCTGTAGAGTTATTTATTTAATATTTTTCATAATATGTAATCCTAGTATAAAAACAAGCGTTGAAAAAATTTAAATTCAAATGCATGCGAGTATAGGACAAGTGCTTTGTGTTTCACATACGTTCCTGATTTTTTTTTGAACAACACACATATGTTGCTTATGTGTACAGTACTAGCCCTATACAGTACAGTAGACGAACAATAAGTGTGAAATAGACGGACCAATAATTCTGTTTTAAACTTTTTAATAGGCTACGTGGGTGAAAGCCCAATAGTATTAAATAAAGCCCGAGTCCTTGCGTGTTCATAACCCCCAATACGCAGCGTTTTTGATGATTGTCATTAGACCTTCGAATTTTACAGTTTCTTTTTTTCTTAAGAGAGAAAATAATGTTACAGTTTCCGACGTTGATGAGTCAGTTTCCGTCATCGACGAAGACGACTCCGGCGTCGCATCTGCTACCTATACAGTGGCCTCAGCCTCAGAACGAAGAGATTCTTCTCGCCATGGAAGAAGCTGAGTTCGAAGAAAAGGTCTATCTTCTCTTCTCTGTATATCCTTTTATTGTAGTTTCAGCTTATCACTGGAGACGTAATTAATTGGGCAAAATCAGCTCTTTGATCCCGTAAACATGAAACGAGTGACGATCGTGAATGATGAGTTCTGGGTTTTGAAACTGAGATTTGCTGATGGGTTGAGAGATTATAAAGGACTAGTCTTTTGAGTTTGATTTCGAATTTTGATGAAGGTGGTTTTGTTGGTAACTGACAAATCGAGATGGGTTTTAAGGCAGATCGTTTCACATTTGAGTATAAGCATATACTGTTTCAGTGTTTTGTGTTTAGTGAATGCTAAAGTGAACTCTTGTTGTGTCTTGGTTTTGGTTGCAGTGCAACGAGATCAGAAAAATGAGTCCTAGCTTACGCGTGATTGGAAAACCAGTCGTTGACAACCATCAAGAAGAAGACGATAATGAAGCAGATGACGATGATGATGATGGAGACAATGCAGAGGAATCAGATGAAGAAGAATTCGAGCAAGAAACCGGTTAAGCAATCCTCGAGCAAACAAACAAAAAAGACTATTAGCTTTGATTTTGAGGATACATTTTTTAAATCTTACGGTGCCAAAACAGTTGTGATTGTGACTTTGGAAGCTAGTTTTTCCTTTTGTTCGGAACAGGTTCAAGCGTTTCGGCTTCAGAATTCTAGTCATGGACTATTATTAGTTGTCTTGGTTTCATGATGTTCATTTTTTACCTTAAAAATGTTTAACTTGACACCGCAGAAAGATCTAGTTTGCCAAAAATTTAAAGAACATATATTGGCAGAAAAGTAATGTGAAAAGAGAACCCAATTTTGTGTACTGTGTGTGATTGATTTTTCAACCAAAAGAAAAAAACAAAAGTATTAGTTTAAGAAGAAAACAGGGATGTGTGTGGTACTGCTCCTACTCCAAAGGTCATTCTCTTATTATTATTGAACAGCAACACCTAACTTGTGGCATTTCTTTTGTGTGGTACAAGTTTTCAATTATAATTTAAGCGAGTGGAACAAGTTACTCACCAAACTCTCCATTCTTTAGTCTTCGGTCTGTCTCTTTCCCAAGTCGCAGGGAAATTGGAAGTCAACAAAAATACGCTTAACAAATTTACAATGTTGTCTCTCTCTTATGCTGATTAATCAAATAGACTTTAATATTATTCCCTTCGTTTTGTACTAAGTACAGTACTAACTACCATTTTTAAAATTTATTTCACTTTAAATGTTATTTATGTTTTCAATATTTTATTTGATACAGTAGTTTTTTTTTTTTAAATACTCACTTTTTACTATATTAAATATTAATTACCATAACCATAACTAAAGAAAATAATATTATTATGAACAAAATATAAAAAATAATGATTTTTAATCCATGTGAAAAGATCTAGAACAAAAATGTAATCAAGAGAGTACTCAAGTGGGACTAAAAATTGAAACAATAAAATAATTACTTCTGTCATTATCAGTGAAGCCAAAAACAAAAATGAACCTCGTTAAGTAAAATAAATTTAAACAATGCTGATACGTCTGAACTAACGAATCCACTAGCCTACAACGCGTGTAAATCTCCGACAGAGACACGCCAAAATCTCTCAGTGTTCGCCACGTATCACGTATATAAAAACAACGTCTTACCTGCAAACACGTGGTAACGCCAACTCTAACTGTTTGTAACGGCCCCAGACCAAATTTTTTTTTTCCGTCTCGTTCTCCGTCTAAATTAATTTCACCGCTGAACTCACGTCTCCCAAAATCAATTGGAAACGGAAAAAAAAAATTAATTTTCTTCACTTCTCAAAACAAACACATCGCAAAATTTTCAATTTTCTTAATTTTCTTAATTTTTCCGGTTTTATTTAAATTTCCTTCTTCGTCTGTTGTATGATCGATCGTATTCGAAGTTTTCACTCAGTGCCAGATGAGCCTAGAGCCTTTGTGCAAACGACAAGCGTGGCAATACGATCTTTGATTCAATCTTCTCGCGAGATCCACCGCGGGAGGTAAACAATACCGAGACTGTGGATACCTCCCGTACGACGCAAACGGCGGTGAGTTCGGCGGGGAAGGCGTGACGGAGAACGGAGATTCCGGAGACCGGCCGCCGTTGCTTGAAGACGACGGCGATTTATGACTAAGCGGAGGAGATAGAACGGCTCGGATCTTAGCTCCGTCGTCGTACTCCTCGACGATGTTCGTTAGCTCCTCGTCCGATTTGACGGAGATCAGAGTCTCGAGATCGCCGTTAGGTAACTGACATCGGAGATCGACGGAGTATCCGCAGAATTCAAATAGTTTCTTCGTTAGCTCTGTGAGAGAGAAAAATAAAATCAAAATCAATTTGGATTTTGATTATAAACATAGATTGAAGTGATGTAAAACGAGACGAACCTTCGCAAGAGATGGAACGATCGACGGAGAGGACTCTGGTGTGACCGCCGACGTAACGGAGCTTCCCGTCGGTGGAACGAGGGAGGATTCTGCCGCCGTAACTGCATAGAAACTTAAGATTGTTTCCACTGTTCTTCTCGTTTGCATCAACGGCCACCACCATTGTTAGGGTTTAGTTGCTTGAGCTCTTTTTTTGTTTGCAGGATTTGTGAGAGTTTTTTATTTGTTTCTTTGGTGTCTTAAACCGAGTAGAAAGGTTGCAGATGGTTGGCTTTTATAGGGAGGGAGTGACATCAAAGGTGGGACCCAACGCGTATGAAGAATTTGAAATTAGTTGAACCTTTTATGGGTATTTTGGACAATTCATGTTATGGAAAACCGAATATTCTCTAGTTAAATGCCATTGAAAATAAGAAATATAATATCTAAAAAATTAATTACAAAATTATTGGATGCTGATTCTTCACCAATCACAATCTTTATATGTACTAAAATCACATGAAAATTGATTTATCAAATATATTGTTTTTTTTCTTCTTCTTTTGCATTTAGTAGGATCTTCCTTGGCTACTAGCTTTGTTATGTTTCAAAGGTAAGTTATGCCGAGTCTGACTTTGTAGGCCATGTAGTTTCTTAATATGACATATAAAAATGGCTCGATTTCATTAAGAGAAACTCTGGTCAAGTCAAAGAAAATACTTTTCCAATTGTTTGGAAAAAGCATATTATGATATGATTCCTAATACATGTACTATTGCAAGTCTAAAGATTCCAATAGTTAGTATGAAAATTTTGAACCGTATGCAAATAATAATTGATTTCAGAGTATTACTTAGTTAGCTCCGGGTATATTCTATTGAAACATTCAATTTGTCTCTAAAAATTTAAGAATTAATAAATATAATTCTTGTTTCTCGAATTGCAAAAAAGAAGAAGAAAAATTAAAGTTTTTAATAAATTGTTTATATCCCTAAAAAAGTATGTTCAACTCTCCACACTGTTGAGCACTTGGGTTTACCACTTTACCTCCAATAAAGAGGACACACATATTAGTTCTGTCCAACCATTACAGCCCATTAAGTGATCAGTCATGGCCCATTTATCTAATTACCGCAAAAAATAAATCAAATTCGCGCTTTAATAAAAACAAAACAAAATAAACCACGGTGAAAGTTAGGGTTTCTAATCTGGGAAATTTACAGTCTAAAGAACGTATCGTATAAGTATCTTCGCTTATTTACCTTTGCGGTCCCTTACGTATCTCTCTCTAGCTGCGCTGCACTCTCTCCTCTTCAGCATCCAATTCGATTCAAAGCTTACGCTAACAAAAAAAAAAAAACTTAACGATCCAAAAGCTACGATGAGCTCCCATGATCGTAGATTCGCTGATCCCAATTCGTATCGTCAACGCTCCCCGTAAGTGAAAAAGATCAATTCCAATTTCGTTTCCTTCGATCTGTAACCGTAACTGTAAACCGTAACCCATTTTGTTTCATTTCTCTCTCTCTGTAGCGCCGCCCCGGCTCGTTCCTCTCAGCCGATGGATCCTTCCGCCGCACCCTACAATCCACGCTACACCGGCGGCGGCGGAGGCGGGGGTGGTGGATACAGACAGGCTCCCGTAATGTCCGGGGACGGTTACGGCTATGGTCATTACCCGTCCTTCCACCCGCCTAGCGCTGGCTTCAACGTAGGTCGCGGCGGAGGAAGAGGAGGTTACGGCGGGTACGGGGGTGTGAGGGGTGGATACGGCGGAGGAGGAGGACGCGGCGGATCGGGTAATAAAAGAGAGCTGGATAACGTTTCTCTCCCGAAGCAGAGTTTTGGGAATCTTGTTCGTTTCGAGAAGAATTTCTACGTGGAGAGCGATGCTGTGATGGCGATGACGGAGGAGGATGTTGCGATGTATAGGACCGAGAAGGATATATCTGTTGAAGGGCGTGATGTTCCTAAGCCTATTAAGATGTTCCAAGATGCTAACTTTCCAGGTAACTGATTTGGATTGGTTAATAATGGTCATAAGTGTTTTTCTCCTGTTCATGATTGGTTAATGTGACTTAGTTTGTTCTTACTTCTTAGTGTAGTGGTTTGATTTTGTAAAGTTCTCTATTTTATCACCTGTTCTCTAGTGAGTGCAAGTATGCTGCTTTGTTCACCTAACACTCTCTAGTTATGCTTATTTTTTTATATGTTTTGTTCGTGGTTTAGTGGTTTAGTTTTGGTGGACTTATCTCTCTTTGGTTATATGTCTGATAGATAATATACTCGACGCAATTGCTAAGCTGGGATTTACTGAGCCGACACCGATACAAGCTCAGGGATGGCCAATGGCTTTGAAGGGTAGGGATTTGATTGGTATTGCTGAGACTGGCTCTGGTAAGACTTTGGCTTACTTGTTGCCAGCGTTGGTCCACGTTAGTGCACAACCTCGTTTGGGTGAGTATTCTTTACAACAATACATTGATGACTGTTTGGAACATGTTTGTTTACTTATTTGTATTGTTGATGATTTTTAATAGGCCAAGATGATGGACCCATCGTTTTAATATTGGCGCCCACCAGAGAATTGGCAGTTCAGATTCAAGAGGAGTCAAGGAAGTTCGGGCTGCGATCTGGTGTTAGAAGCACTTGCATCTATGGTGGTGCTCCTAAAGGACGTCAGATTCACGATCTCAGAAGAGGTTCATTCTTCTCATTGCAATATTGTAGCTTTTCATATCTGGTTCTTTGATGGAACATGGAACTTTAAGAATCACATTTGTCTTATCAGGTGTTGAGATTGTGATTGCTACACCCGGTCGTTTGATCGATATGTTGGAGTGCCAACACACTAATTTGAAGAGGGTGACTTACCTTGTCTTGGATGAGGCTGACAGAATGTTAGACATGGGATTTGAACCCCAAATTAGAAAAATTGTATCTCAGGTATGCTTTTACTTCCTCCAAAGCTATCACGTATAGCTTTTATGCCTCGGCATTTGTGTTCTGCTACTTAAAACAATATGGTTTCAATCGAGGTTGTCATTTTCCTTTCACAGATCCGACCTGATAGACAAACACTGCTTTGGAGTGCAACATGGCCACGAGAAGTTGAAACTCTCGCCAGGCAGTTTCTACGAGATCCATATAAGGTAAGGTCTACTTCATATCTCCGTTAACTTATTCAGATAGTATACTGTCATGATTAAATAGGGTCTGTTTATGTTTGTGTACTGAATATAACTGTTATAACACAGGCCATTATTGGATCAGCAGATCTAAAAGCTAACCAGTCTATTAACCAAGTAATCGAGATTGTACAGACGCCAGAGAAATACACCAGGTTCTAAAATTGTTCTGCAACTGGAGAAGAAGCGAATTTTGTATCTTGCGTTTTATTTTCTGAGATGATGCTTATGTGACACTCTCTTTTGGTAGGCTCCTTACACTGCTTAAGCAGTTAATGGATGGAAGTAAAATCTTAATATTTGTGGAGACAAAGAGAGGTTGTGATCAAGTGACTAGACAATTGAGAATGGATGGATGGCCAGCTCTTGCCATACACGGTGACAAAAACCAAACGGAAAGAGATCGTGTCTTGTCAGAATTTAAGAGCGGTAGAAGCCCGATAATGACTGCTACTGATGTAGCAGCAAGGGGACTTGGTATGGTTTAACTGTAATCACAATATGAGAGAATTAGATTAGGCTGTTTCATTTTTTCTCGGGATAATAGAAGTCGCCCGGCTGCTGCTTTCCACGGGAGCTTTGAGGAGTTTGTTTGTCCTATCCATCTCCTGGGCATGGAGCTTATTGGTTTATGAGCAGCCTGGGCGACTCACCCGCATGCATTAATAGTCTTTTAGCCCTGTCACACTCCTTATCCCTGCAAGTTAAGGTGGGCACATTTACTTGGAAAAATGTGTTTCTCTTAGTTTATTGATCTTTTCAGATCTGCAGTTGTAGGGATAAGGAGGATGTTCCTTCCTCTAGACTTTAAACTCCAAAATCTTTTTTTTCTTCTTATCTTTTTTCCTGCATTCATGATCATATTGGGTCTAGGCTTTTACTATAAACGTTTTTAGTTAGAAATTTTACATTTAACTGTTTTTTCTTTTGTTTGTTTTCAGATGTGAAGGACATAAAGTGTGTGGTTAACTATGATTTCCCAACTTCATTGGAGGACTACATCCACAGGATTGGTCGAACCGGGCGTGCAGGAGCTAAAGGAATGGCCATGACATTCTTTACACATGACAATGCTAAGTTTGCAAGAGAGCTTATCAAGATCCTTCAAGAAGCTGGTCAAGTTGTACCTCCCACACTCTCCGCACTAGTCCGATCTTCTGGTGAAAACTCAATCCTAGTCTCATTTTGAATTCATCAAAACCATTTCTTGCTGTATAGTTGTGATCTGATCTGATTTCACTTTGCGGACTTGTTCAGGTGGTGGTGGTGGTGGTGGTGGTGGACGTAGTTTCCGGTCAAGAGGAGGAGGGCGTGGTGGGTTTGGTGATAAACGGCCAAGATCGACCTCCAACTTTGTACCTCATGGTGGAAAAAGGACTTGGTAGAGAGAGAGAGCTTGGTTTCTCTGGTCATGTTGAAAGCTCTCTGTTGTAGAGAAACGAATGTTTTATTTGATTAGTTGATTTATTTAATAAATCAAACTTGATTGATACTTCATAGCTAGTTGGAAACTTAAATTATTACTCCATCCCTTTTTATTATATAAAATATTTTAATGTTTAGAATTTTATTTGACTTAGTAAGTTATTATGCAAAATTAATTTGATTTATTCTTTTGTAATTACACTATAATCTCTTTTAGATTAATAATCGATAAATTAATATACAATAAAAATTTCTATAAATTAATATAATTTTAATTCCAAATTGAATTTTTAGTTCAATTACTATATTGATAAATTAATAATCTCTATAAATTAGTAAAAAAATTATTGTTTTGGTGTAGTCTCAACATTATTAATTTATAGAGATTTAATTGTATTTGTAAATTTTGAACTTACTCAAAAATAAAAAATTAAAATCTTAACTCGATTGTATGATTTAGACCAAATGAATAATTAGGAAGAATGAATTCTTATAATTTATACTCTATCTATTTTATTTTATATCGTTTCATTTTTACAAGAGATTAAGAAAATTATTAAATTATTAAATTTTATCTTTGATTAATATTTTATTTTATTTGATTATGTTAATTAATAAATTAAAAACAAAATATAATTAAAGTATTAAATAGATTTATTGAAAATATATAATAACACCTAGAATGAAAAAAAAATTCCAAAAAACAATCAATATGTACCATTTATAAAGAATATTTATTTATTTGAACTGTACAAAGAATATTTGTTGCACATAAATCTTTGTTTTTCTAAGAAGAAGATCAATAATTTTTAACCTAAACAGGTTCGTTAGTTATTTTTTTTCTTCTGCAATTTTCACCATCTGCCATATTTTTTCTACATCATCTTCCTTGCTATTTCATGGTTTCCACAACCTAATCATTTCTCTTCCATTTTTTTGAAAATTCACAAAAGAGTTTGTTTCACACAATTCTATTTACACTGAATGTTCATCATGGTGAGTCCGTTTATGTATTGCATATACATCCACTCTACGTAATGATATCTCGGATTTGTTTTTCAAAACAATTCCCATGTATTTTATTCTTCACTCTAATGACAAACACCTCTCTCATTTTGTTGTTTCAATTTCCGGCATGGATTTCATGGCTATGACCGACAACAAGTTAAATTCAGATTTAAGTGGTAAGGAACTTATCTTTACTGCTTTGCTTTGGAAACAATTGCCATGGAAACCATCATGGAAAAAGAATATTGAAAACATAGAATTGAAACTTTTTTGTTATATGGCGATGTTTTTAGAATCGTTGAAGATTGGTTGTTTCATCTTTTATTTCTTTCGATAGAATCATTATATTGGATTCAGTATCGATTGACATCTATAGTTCCAAGATGCAAGTGGGCTAATGTTATACAACATAGAAAACAAAGAAATAAAGTTTGGAGTTACATCGCATGGTGGATATCCAAACATGAAGATTACATTAAGAAGATTCAGAAAAAAGCTTCTACAGATTTTATTTTTATGTATTGCAATATATTATTTTATTCTACATTTGTATTTGGTTGTATTTTTATTATTTTATGTGTAATGTTACATTATATATAAATAAAATCGTTGTAAAAAAAATCTTTGTTTTTCTAATATTGACAGATTATAACAAAACATTTCTTATCAAAATTGAAAAGCAACAATAAGTAAGAAATATATTGTATTGGAAATGAAATTTGTAAATTTCAGATAAATATAAATTTAACTTCGAAATAATCCGGTTCGGTTACAGAGATAACCGGTGCTAATTCTTTTAATATATAAACATACAGATGAATATTCGTCACCTCCCCCACTATTTTGTCTAAGGAAAGAAAGATCTCAACGACATCCATGGAGCCAGACGAGAGCGGCGTAGCTCTAGCCTCAGGTCCCGACGGACGCAAGCGCCGAGTCAGTTACTTCTACGAGCCGACGATCGGCGACTACTACTACGGCCAAGGACACCCCATGAAGCCCCACCGGATCCGCATGGCTCACTCCCTAATCGTCCACTACAACCTCCACCGCCGCCTCGAGATCAGCCGCCCTAACCTCGCCGACGCCTCCGACATCGGCCGGTTCCACTCTCCGGACTACGTCGATTTCCTCCGCTCCGTCTCGCCGGAGTCCATGGGCGATCACTCCGCCGCGCGGAACCTGAGGCGGTTCAACGTCGGCGAGGACTGTCCCGTGTTCGACGGGCTATTCGACTTCTGCCGCGCTTCCGCCGGGGGCTCGATCGGCGCCGCGGTTAAGCTGAACCGGCAGGACGCGGATATCGCGATCAATTGGGGCGGTGGGCTCCACCATGCGAAGAAGAGCGAAGCCTCGGGGTTTTGTTATGTGAACGACATCGTTTTGGGGATTCTCGAGTTGCTTAAGATGTTTAGGGTAAGCTTAATGCTCTTAACTCGTATCTGTTCGTAGAGGAAAGTGAAAACAAATTGGGGTTTAAGGTTCTCATTCATAGAGAAATGATGGTTTGATTCTTTCGTGTTTTTGAATTGCATATCACCTTCTGGAATCTTGCATTGTCATCTAGGTCAAGTGCATCAGATGTTGTTGAGAACACATCATTTGAAGCGAGTTCTCTACATTGATCGATCTGCAACCTTTAGAATCTTGCATTATCATGTAGGTCAAATGCATTCTGAGAACGAACATACAGCTGCAACTTGCATATGATCCCTTTGAGTGTTTCAATGGCCAAAGGATATTGGTTTGTTTGATAGTTGTGCAGACATTAGAATGTTATCCACACCGCAAGTTTCATTAGATTTGGATTAGGTTGCTTTGTTATTGTGTATCCTGATATCACATTGTTTGAAAGGTTAAGATGATGTTTACATTGCTTTCATTTCTAATATGATTTTCATCAAATTTCGTATGCAGAGAGTTCTCTACATTGATATCGATGTGCACCACGGAGATGGAGTAGAAGAAGCGTTTTACACAACCGATAGAGTTATGACTGTTTCTTTTCACAAATTCGGCGACTTTTTCCCAGGAACTGGTCACATCAGAGACATTGGCGCTGAGAAAGGGAAATACTACGCTCTAAATGTTCCGTTAAACGATGGCATGGACGATGAGAGTTTCCGCAGCATGTTTAGACCTCTTATCCAGAAGGTTATGGAGGTGTACCAGCCAGAGGCAGTTGTTCTTCAGTGTGGGGCTGACTCCTTAAGCGGTGATCGTTTGGGTTGTTTCAACTTATCAGTCAAGGGTCATGCTGATTGCCTCCGGTTCTTGAGATCTTACAACGTTCCTCTTATGGTCTTGGGTGGTGGAGGGTATACTATTCGAAATGTTGCTCGTTGCTGGTGTTATGAGGTCTTTTACATCTCTTTTTGCACTTCTTCTATGCTTGTTGGTAAGGTTGTATGTTCTTGAAAAGGTTGGTTTCTTGCAGACTGCAGTTGCGGTTGGAGTAGAGCCGGACAACAAGCTCCCTTACAATGAGTACTTTGAGTATTTTGGTCCAGACTATACGCTTCATGTCGATCCAGGCCCAATGGAGAATTTGAACACACCAAAAGATATGGAGAAGATAAGGTAACATCTCCTGCCTACCCCTTTTTATGATTATTGCAATTCGAGGAACTCCTGCATACTCTCAAATCTCAATGCAACTTAGGATTCTATCTTTCTGCTTACATCCTCATAGCTTGTGGCTTGTGAACCTCCTTGGCTTGTCAATGTGATATTTGAACTTATAGAAGTTAAAACTTGATGAAAATTTCAGGAACACATTGTTAGAGCAACTGTCGGGACTAGTACATGCACCTAGCGTGCAGTTTCAGCACACACCTCCAGTGAATCGAGTTTTGGATGAGGTAAAAAATTTCAACCATCTTCATTGATGTGTATATATATCTCTCTTTGCTGTTTTAGTATCGTCATGTTCTATTGGAACAGTCTCATTAAATATATTTTGTTTGTCTCTCTAATCTTTTAGCCGGAAGAAGACTTGGAGCAAAGACCAAAGCCTCGGATTTGGAGTGGAACTGCAAGTTATGAATCAGACAGTGACGATGATGAGAAATCACCACCTCTTGTTGGTTTCTCAGGTATTGATAACCCACCTATGGACAGGTAATAAACAAAAAAAAGCTTCCTCCTTCTCCAATCTAACCAAACCTTTGAGATGCCTTAAATTCAAAACTCTTTGAATCTTCAGGGACTCTACTGGTGAAGATGATATGGAAGATGAGCCGGAAGTGAATCCACCATCCTCCTAAAACCACTTGGTGTCCTTTGCATATTTTAGAACAGTGATATAATAGTCTCTCTCTTTTTTTTTCTATTCTCGGACAAAGCCAATTACTGTTATGTCCGAAAGTTTGAAACGGTCTGTCATAAAAAAACGATAATTGCACATTATTGAGAGCAGCCATGGCCAAAGAGCTCGTCTCTCTCCACTTTCTCTCACCACAATTTCACATTCCTATCAGCCTCCGCCCTAAACCACCGCAAAACCCAATCTTCCCCCGCCGCCGCAACAGAACTTCCAACAACGACGGCGGAGTCCCATCCAACGAAGTCAAAACCATCGCCAAGTTCAAATCCCGACACAACTACATACGAGTCATCGAAGTCTCCCGGAGAAGCGACCACCCACTCGCCGGCTCTCGCCTCCTCCTCCTCGACACTCCCGGTAACATCCACAGCATCTCTTTCCTTCTCAAAACCTTAACCGATAGTTACTTCGACGTTTTAGCTACCCTCCCTCCGATTATCCCACCAGGACCCATCGGCGTTCTCGGGTTCGGAGCCGGGTCGACAGCCCGGTTGATCCTCGAGCTTTACCCACCCGAATACACTATCCACGGATGGGAAATCGACCCTTCTGTGATCGACGTAGGTAGAGAGTTCTTTAGCCTCTCTAAGCTCGAGAGAGACCATAAAGGTAGGATCTTTATCAACGTCGGAGACGCCTTGGACGCTAGCGTTAGAGCCGGTTTCTCGGGTATTCTAGTGGATTTGTTTAGCGAAGGGAGTGTGGTCAAAGAGCTTCAAGATCCAAATGTGTGGAGGGAACTGAAGAGTAGGCTGAGGAAGAGAGGGAGGATCATGGTGAACGTTGGAGGAAGGTGTGTGGAAGCTGAGGATTCAGAGAGGGATGGAGATTTGGTTATGGTGGAAACGTTGAAAGCGATGAGTCAAGTGTTCGGTGAGAAGCTCTTTGTGATGACGCTTGGGAATGGTGATGATAGCTCTGTGGCTTTAACCGGTGATTTACCGGATCTTGATGCGTGGAAGAAGAGTCTCCCGGTTCGTGAGTTGCGAAGCTATGTTGATATGTGGAAGCCTTTTACAGGTTTCACCTTGAGCTAATCATTTGACAGGGTTCAGCTTGAGCTAATCAGTTTTTTTTGTTATGGATTCTGCTCTCTCTGTTTTGGATCATTACCAACCTAAAGTGTTCTGAAACACAAAACTTGTTCTGCCTCAAGACAGAGTTATGAGTTCATAATGTACGAATCGTTGGCTCTATATTGTGTTGTCATTGTTGAATCTTAAGGCTTTCTACACACTACTGTTGTGTGTATGATCCAAATCACTGGCTATCTTCTCTCATGCTTACACTGGCCATTGAAGCTTTATCACAAGTCAAAACAATTACAGTCTCATTCTTTCTCTCTATAAAACTCGGGTTCCATTATTCTAGTTTAAGTGGTAACAAAGTTTTACAATGTGTTGCATCTGTTTTGTCCAAAAGACAATCAATGTTTTAATCTGTAAGATATAGACTATAGTCTTTTAAACCCCAGATAAAAGAAAGAGAAAAATGTATATATGGTTCCTAGCTACATCATAACCATGAAAATTTCTAATAAAATTTACGAACTACATTGATATAGAGGTATTAAATTAAACGCATGCTTCTTGCTTTTGGTAGGCTTTTGCCCCATACATAGGATACAAATTCCAACTAGTTCAAAAGTACTCAATATTGTAGATTCTTTTATTCGTTTAATGAAATTCCCAAAATGAAATACAAGTTTTCATAAATAAGTTGGCAGCATAAAAAATACAGAACTAAGAGCCTACGAAAAAGGCGGCAACTAAAAGCCCACACTGAAATAACTAAACTTAGAGATTATAAGACCATTTCCATTGCTCGGGTTCTCTTTGAGTTTGTGTCAGAAAAAAATATTAAACAAATATAAAAAGAGAGAGAAACAAAGGAACGGATTGTTAAATTAGTACCGCAAGAACCGAGTTGTTAAACATATTGGCTAGTTGTCAGTTTTTTAGTGGTTTAGATTTCAAAAGGAAAAAACATAATTATAATTTAGTAAATACATATTAAAGTAATACTATTATAAAGCTAATATACTCATTTTAAGGACTTGCACAATGGAGGTGCTCTAATTATCGTAAGTTTTTTTTTCTAATAATCTTTTCAATTATATAGGAGTTCTCTACATACTACATTCCAACGCCCATTTGATGTATAACTCTAGTAATACTTGCTACTCTTGGATTATTTACACGACATTTTCTATTAATTATAGTATCTTAACTCTTTTTTTTTAACAAACAGCAAAACTCTTACATGCATATGAAATTATTTATTTAGCTTAAATATGTACATGCACTGATGCACATTATACAGTCGAAAACATCAGAATTTCATGATCATTACAAATGAAAACTTGGATAGGCCATGAAAATTATATAAAAGCATTCTTTTGACGAAAATTATATATAGCTTAACATTTCATGATCATATATTTAGTAAAAATTGATTGTTACTGACTTACTGGAAGGATGGTTGAGATTTTTTGACAGAACACACGTGTTACTGCAGAGAAATAAGCAATCCCGAGGGAGAGAATAAAATCTCTACTCTTTGTCGTCAATTCTTCAGGTTTAGTTTCTAGAAAACATAAAATTTCCAAGAAAATGGTCAGGTTGTAATTCTAATAACTGTTTTTTATATAATTTAAAATAAGCTCTCCCAGTTTAGTGTTTTTCATTTATATCACTGCTGTGTGACTCACCTGCTAAATTTAGATTCAGTAAACTATGTGTATAAATTGTAGTCGTTGAAAGAAAATTGTTAACAAAGTAAAAACAGGGAAATAAATGTATCTTATGTAATTAAATACATACGACATAAATATATACATAATGGTTGATTAACATATTTTGTCTCCATTAAACTTTGGAACATATACAAAGTCGTTAAATCGTATATAAATCTGTACATTTCTGTTAATTAAATACTTTGAAATTTCTAAAAGAAGATTTTTAAAAATTTCATATATGAGTTAAATCTATATTTTTAAAAATATAGATTTAACTCATATATGAACTGGCCTATATTTTTCTTGTTTACAAATATCCCAATTTACTTATAGATTTTCAGCCTTTTTCAAATAAATAAACCCAATATTATTTCTAGTGTATTATACATCAAATTCTATCTCTTTTTCTAACTTTGTCTTTCTAAATTTATATATGTTTCGGTATTTATGATTGTAATCTATTTTTTAATTCCATTCGTCATATATAAAAACAAACAAAATGACACATTCACAAAACTATTCACCAAGTTGCATCACTGACCTCTCATACCTTCAACTTCACCTTCCACAATCAGCACATGCAGACTCATTTATTCTATATTATCTCTTAGGTGTGTGTTGTTTCAAATGAGACCATATATATAATATGGTTTCTAGAGATTCTTAGAGTATATCACAAGGATTGGATCATATATTAAATTATAAGGAAAAAATGCAAGGGACAGTAGTACTAGTCTAGTTTTAGTAGATCATATGTGTGAGGAGGACCCATCACCCATATTCGCTTTACCTCTCTTTCTCGTTCTGCAAACCTTTTATCACACTTCATACCCCCACCTCTCCTATATGCAACGTCTATACATTGTAGGGCTATATACATACATTAATACCACTCTAGTTAGTTACTTTAACCTTTTGATGGTAAAACTTGTCAAAAAGGTTTCTAATATGTTGATCTAGTATATGTTGAATCCTACATCGAAAGTACGATAGAATGCTTATGATTTTAACCAATATAAATCATTTTTATGTTAATTCATTATAAGATTGAAGAAAACTCGACAACAGTAGTTATGAATCTGTTTCCAAAAGATTCATTGTTGAATTAATTAACAAACCAACAAAATCATAGTGTTCAGGAATTTTCGAAATAAGTTGATATTTTAGCCATCTGAATTTTCAGATCAATAAGATTAAAATTTTTGACTTAGACATGACCAGAATTTTTTTGTATTCTAGTAGTTATAAGATATGAACTCTCTGTTAGCAAAGAGTACGAGACTAGTGTCCTCTTTTAGCAAAGAATATCACCTCTATGTTCGAACCCTAACTCCTTATATTAGTCACATAGTGCAGTTTTTTTTAAATGAGTAAATTAGTTTGGTGATAAAGCCTAGATGCTTGCTTCACTTTAGTAAATTTCTAAATCCCACCACTAACCCCCATCATAACTCGACACACAATAATTAATAACCTAACAGATCTTGAAAGCATTTTTTTTTGGAACTGTATCTTAAAAGCTAAAGGTTAAAAGTTTCTATAAGGTGAATTTTGCAGTTTATGTTCAAAATCGATAGTGTTTACAAGATGTTCAGCGCAAACAACCAGATGAGTATTTTATAAAAAAAAATATTATAGTGATGCTAATGTGACCACTTAAACTATGGACTTCAGCTTGAATATTTATTTGATGTGGGCTTGCGGAAAATTCTTACCAGAGTTTTTCTGTATGCCAACTCAGATTTTCGGCTAAACTATTTGGTGATAAAAATGGTGTCAGGACTAAATAAGAAGAAGACACTGCTACAAATGTCACTATCAATTGTCACTTCCAATAATATATCTCTAATACTACAACACAAGTAACTGTTGGTATGATACTAACCCTAGCTATAGCTTGAAAAAAATCTGGACCCCCCTAAATTTTTTTTCATAACAAAAGCTTATTCTTAGTAGCAACAAACAAAACCTATTAATATCTACAAACAAAACCTATTAAAACTTGACTTGAGTTCACATGAAATCTATTGACTTATACTGATTTCCTGTCTCTACTTAGCTACTTTGAGGTCTCAAGAACTTATTCTTGTTCATATGTATTTTCAAATGAATTAGACTCGAGTATTTGAGCTACAAAATGAATTTTCAAATTAACTATTAATTAAGGATGTGGAGATATTACCATACGAACGCAGTTGACAATAGAATTGTTTTTTTCACATTTTTTTTTGTTTTGCCAAAACCATTCATATTCTAAATAATATATATGTACTCTAGTCCCCATTGCAAACCAGGGATTGTGACGATATAATTAGTCGAGATCTGAAGGAGACGTTTAGGGTTTCTTAAGGCTCCAGCGTGAGAGGTATATACATATATAGCTTTCATAGGGTATACATACACAATGATTTTTGAATAGCTAGATTAGGGTTGATCTTGACACTGTTAGGGAATATTGTTATCATTAATGCATGAAGAAAATTTACAAAAGCTAAAGTTAAAACAAATTAATTTATTGGGAGACAAAAGTGAGCACAGTGGATGATATTACTATTATTCTTGAGATGAAGTGTCATAGTCATTCTTTGAGGGACATACATTTTCCTCCTCTTCCTGTTTATTAATTGTTCATTTGTTATTATTACACTTTGTCTTTTGCTCTTTCTCCTTCTCCACTAAAAATACTCTGTCCAATTTTCCCTTTTTATTTGTTTGTTTGGTTTCTTTAAATTCTCAGCTTCTATAGAAATCGTTCTCAACTCTTCTTGAAATTAGGGTTTTCCCTTTCTTTGAGAGGACTAAAACCCTAATATAACCCACTCATTGACTAAAGAGTTAAGCCTATTCTATCTACTTTGGAAGCAAATTTCAAAGGTAAGAATTAAAAAGCCCCTGAAAGAGGAAGAAACATATATACACTTAGATCCTTAAAGAACCTAAAGATCTAAAGGTAGGTATATATCTATATCTATATCTTTATCTATATAAGCTTTGATATGTGTATGAATATTTTCACCTAAATAAATCTCCAAATTTATGTATAGTTTCTGATATATCTTCAAAGATAATCCTTTAATTTTCCTACTCTATGTTTTTATATGCTCCATGTTCGATTTTCTCTTTGTGATTTGCTTATATGTGTTATATATATATCCACTTCAACAGTTTTGTACGCTTTCTTTTTGAAGTTATACTCTAAGAAAGACTTACGAGTTATCAAATTATTGAGAAAAGTATATTAGCAAATACATGTGTAAAATTAAGCTTTCTTCAGAACTGCAGTGGTCACTTTGAGTTGACCTAATTAATATCAGATCTAAAGTTTATATACACATCAAAATTATGATTGATTTGAGGTTAGTGGAATTAATGGTTTCATCTCGGCAAGGATAGGGAGGATGGAAAAGAGAGAAATAAAGGGATATCGTTTAATTAACTGGTTTATAGAAGACAACATTTGAAATTAGAATTCTTCTGATCAAGTTAAATTTATTTGGGGCTATATGAAGATAACTTACAGAATCATCACTGAGTTTTCTTCCAAGGTTATATATTTTTTAAAAAGTTGTTAACGAAGCTATAGGGTTCAGGTGAGAGATGAAGATGAAGAAAATGGTAAAGCACATAAGAACATAATTCATTATTCTGACAAAAACAATATACTTTTTTTGTTTGTTCAAGGAGTTGTACAAACAAAAGAGATTTTTTCTAAAGAAGCAATGATCTGCAATAACCCGTTTGATTTTGGCTAAGTGATGTTTAATTTGTCGACATTTAAATTAGACCAGGTTTCCTGGTTCACGAATTATTTTAATGTAGAGTTAAAAATATATATAAGCTTACTTAAAATAATACATATTATGTTTTTTTGTCACAAACATATTATGTTAATGATGTTTATTAAAAACAAGAAAAGAGTCTCCATGTTTTCATGTTTTAATGATAGCTAGATCCCAGTAAAGGGGAAAACATCTAGTAAAACCGAAATTACTTGTTCAGTTTACCAGCATGATCTGGTGAATCTGTGTGTTCACAACTTGTTCATTTAGTATCCAATTTGAAGACCTTTAGGTTTGTAAATATTTTTTTTAATTTTCATTTCCTTAGATTGGATGTTGGACATATTATGCCCGTTTCAACGTTTTTCCTGCATGTGTAAGTTTGTGTCTCTATATCTTTACATGCCTTCGTCTGTATATATATAGAAAAACGTGGAAAGCGAAATAAATGAACAAATAAGCATAATTCAAAAGAGAAGTAATCGAATATGTACTTATCAGAAAAAAATAAGTAATCTAATATGTAGATATATCTTTAAGTTTAGCATAGAAGAAACAACTTCTTGATGAAGCCTTTCTACCAAAATCAAATTATATGTATGTACTTAATTTATATAGTAAAAAATGTTCATGTATGTGTATGTTTTAAATTCTTCTTTCTAATGCTAAATTGTTTGAAAAATTAATATTAGGTATAAGAGTTCAAAAAGAAATGGCGTCATCATCATCAAATACATACAACTCACCATGCGCCGCGTGCAAGTTTCTTCGCCGCAAATGCATGCCGGGATGCATATTCGCGCCATATTTCCCACCGGAGGAGCCACACAAGTTCGCCAACGTCCACAAAATCTTCGGAGCAAGCAACGTCACCAAGCTCCTCAACGAGCTCCTCCCTCACCAGCGTGAAGACGCAGTCAACTCCTTAGCCTATGAGGCCGAGGCACGTGTCCGTGATCCTGTCTATGGCTGCGTCGGAGCCATCTCTTATCTCCAGAGACAAGTCCATAGGCTTCAGAAGGAGCTCGACGCGGCTAATGCGGACTTGGTTCACTACGGTCTGTCCACGTCAACACCTAGTAACGTCGTCGACTTAGTGTTTCAGCCTCAGCCGCTTCAGCCGCAGCAGCCGGTGTATAGGCTTCCTGGGACCAGTCCGGTGATGAATCAGCAGCCACGTGGTACCGGAGGGTCGCGTGGGACTTTTCTTCCTTGGAACAATGGAAATGATCAGCAAGGAGGTAACATGTGATCAGAGTATATAAATTGTGTGTGTGTTCCATCTATTCATCTCTCTCCATCTCTCTACATTTATGTCATTATGTGTGTGTGTGTGTGTGTGTGGTAAGAATGCAATATAATAAGATGGAAATTTTTCCAGCAAACATTTATAAATGCATGGACTGTTATTTATTTTATGATGAGGTGTATATATATATCGTGGTTTTCCATTATCATTGTTATTTTGGTGAGTAGCGAGACACAGTTATGTTATATATATATATATATAGTAGTTGGTTGTTTTAACGAATAAATTGTCGTTTAGGCTAATAATTAACTAAGATAACTATATTCTAAAATCAAAATTTTAAGTGGTCTGAAAAACCAAACTGAAATAGAAAACCCAATAAAATCTAATTGAATTGTTAGCGTGAGAGACATATGTGAGATTGAAGGCATGAAATAAATCTTTAGCCCTGCAAATTCTTTTGATTCTGTTAAAAAATTATGCCAAATCAAGATAACTAGTATATTGTGTGATTATCAGCATTGTGGATTTTATGGTTTTTCTCAACTATTTATGATGAGATATTATCCAGGTGCTTATTTCCCTGGCTGGTATAATACTTCAACTAGGATATCGTAGTTATGCTTGGATGTTTGAGAGAAGTAAGGGTACTAATAATTGAAGGATATTGTTTTATTATAGTTTAACTAGAGTTTTCTTTTTATTTGTAATATACAGAAGTGGTGTTCATTGTATGATTGCTTACCTAATATATAGAGGATTGTGTGTGTATATATATTGATTATTTGGAGTTATATATTATTGTGTACTCTTTTAGAGTGAAAATTAAATTGTAGAGCAATGGCTAGGCATGTGGATTTTTTTTTCCCTGGAATTTTAATATTAGAAAACGGGTCAAAGCCTAAAAAAATACAAATTACAAAGCCCGAACACATCGGATCCAAACTGAGAAATCTAACTGGGCCTATAGCCCAAAATACTCCAAACCCTAGCGAAACAGGTTTCTCGTGATGCCAGCCGCCGCGAAGATTAGATATGAGAAGAAACCGGACACGTGTTCACATCCTCGGCACTGAGGGACACGCGTCACGCAAGCCGTCACACCACCACCATCGTTTCACGCTGCCACCGGTAACCACACTTTGGTTCACTGGAATCAAACCGAAGCTCACTAGCTCCACACATCAACATCGCAACCACTTTACAATCCCGGGTGGCCCTAATCGGAGAGAGCCTCAATCGCCGCAGCGAGATCTCGTCTACCATCGTTGACCGCCCACACCCAGGAAAAAGCTTTGCATGCATGCCCAACCTTTCCATCGGAAACCTTCAACTGCCTCCACCAAGGCCACGAACCATCAAACCAAAAAGGACGCAAAAAAAAGAAAAGCAAAAGAACAAAGATCTAAATCCTAAAAACCTAGGAGTCGAAAGCCGGCGGCGTAAGACAGAAAGGACCTTCACACCCCGGAGACACGAGCCGACGACGGCGGAACTGAAAAAGCTTTTCCACCGCGAAAACAGGGACCGGCGTCAACGGAGCTGAGGGAGCCTCCATCTCCCGGAAAAAAATCCGACTTGAACGTATCTCCACCACACCATCCAAACCCGCCACCGCGTCGTTACTCCAAGAACAGGACCACCGTTGTTGATGGCTGGTCAGAACTCGGACAAAGCAGAAGTCGGAGGAGACAGGAGGGAGACACCTGACTGGTGTTTTGGCTGAAAGAAAACGGACACCGGCGGCGGCACGGACGCTTACGCATCAGCCGACCGCCGGATCCAAACTCTGATTTATTTTCTCTCTCTTCTCTCTCTTCTCTCTCTTTTTCTTGTTCAGACCTCCTGCCTAGGCATGTGGATTATGAAGTTTCCTTTTCCCTTTATTAAATTTTTTTTTGGTTACTTATATTTTGGTGTGCAGCCTTTCAGGCAGCTATATAAAATATGATCGTTTGGATGTTAATGCATTAAATATTGATTAACATTATTGTCGAATCCTCCCGTTTTGGGGTATCCCATAATGGAGTTAATTAGCATGTGAATATTATATATTAAATATAGTCTTGGTATAGTCTAAGTCATGAGTAGTGAAATTGAGGTAGCAGCAATACAATAAAATGATTGTGGAACTTAAATGCTTTTATGTAACGAAAACATGGTGCTCATTAGATTTGTGTATTTTAATCTGACCACTCAAAAATGTTGTAACTGATTTGAACATAAGTTTCTGTAGGACACAAATTTACATAGCAACAAAAAAACTCAGCGGTGATTATGTCAAATATTCAATTTTCTATTTCACAAATTGTTTTGAATGCGTATTATATTTTGCTTGGTACGTACATGTATAAATCAAGTTGAAAAGTTGCTATCTCAAAGCTTGAGCATGTGTAGTTTAGCATGTAATTCTTTTTTCTATCCTAAGCCCATAATCTCACTGATCTAATCTATCTAGGCCCAAACATAAATTTACCATAGCCAGAATTGAAAAACAGTTCTCTGCTTTTATGTGTCCTTAAAAAATTTCATATGCGCATTTTTTTTTTTTGCCATTTGGAGAAATCTCACACCCAGGAACCCCTGAAGGTGGAGTCGAACCCCGGTGCCTTGGATACCACTTAGCCACTAGACTAAGGCTGACCCGGCCATATGCGCATTTGAAGTCTAGTTTCTCAAAGTAATTTTATATGTTCTGGTGTATCTAAAATATATAGTTATTATCATGTGAGTTTTAAATGGTTACACATTAGTTGGAAAATGACTTAAGAACAAGATAGTTATAAGAAAGTGTTTATCGCAGTTAATACTAGAAACGGGTAACAAATTTTCAAAAGCTTTTATATTATACATTTAAAAATTCTCTTTCAACTGGATGAGTGCATCTGTTCACCACTACATGTATGATGTATCATAGTATCATTATTTAAATTATAAATATAATATATAAATGTGTGAATAACTTTGGATATTGTCGTGGAGAAAAGAATAGGAAGAAATCGAGAATCCATCAAACCCATCAATCAATCGATGTCTTTAAAGACGTGAAAAGGAAGCAAACTCTGAGTTTCTGCCTCTCTGCTAAACTACAAAACCCAACAAGACATTTTCTTTTACATGTACATTGCGGGTCCTTTGCTATATTTTACAACTATTACCAACTAGAGTTGTAGCTTTAAAATCAGAGTGAAAGCATTCGAATATTGAGGATAAATTCCTCAATAAGGACTCTAAATTATCATAAACATCAAAGGATAAATGAACCTAAGTATTTTATAATTTATAATACTTAGTGCGTCTGGTAATATATGATCTATAGTCTTCTAATAATCGATTCCAATAATATTTAGATTCAATAATGACTGAATAAGTTAATATTGTTTACAACCGCCAACCGTTGTCTATAGATTCTAATAGTAGTGGCTTTAGATTTGGAATTGGATTATGTTTCTTTTTAAAATCCACCTTTTTTTTTAACAGAGATGTTCCGCAACCCGTAGACCCATATACACTTTCGTAGCTTTCCGCAACCCATATGTCCGTAGTCACTTCCGTAGTTAATCCTTAGGCTTGTAGTCATCCCTGGCCCGAAACGAACATTTACTAATATCCATTATCCAAGGGTCCATCACCAACGCCGCACTTAAATTTAAACTCGGGAGAGCGTAAAGCATTTCGTGGCCACAAGGGGTATTCGAACCTGAGTCCTTATCGTTGTTGGAACTGCCTCAAGACCACTAGCCCACCACCTTGTGGTTTTTAAAATCCACCTTGTGATAGTCTTCACAGTGATAAGTTATCTCTGTATTTGAGGAAAATTAGCAGTGAAATATGGAAAATGATAATTAAGTTAGTAATTTTTGTCTCTCTTATTTTGTTTTTGTGTCTTGAATCTCGATGTCCTAAGATATAAAGAGGAATCATTTTCCATTGCCTATCTTTTTTATTAGTAAAATTACCAAAGAATTGTTATTTCTAATCAGTTTTTTTTTTTGTATGAATGTTAAATTTTATACCATTTTAATTTTTGACAGAAGTTACAATGAAAACAAGTAGCAGAAAAATAAAGACAACTACACAACACCAAGAACAAAAAGAAAAACACAGCAAAATCTAGAAATACAAAAACTGAAACAGAGCTTGGATAACATAACAACGCACTTTGCCTAGGATCGCAGTGAGCCAAGAGCTGGAGTCTCATTGTTGTGGCTGCTAAGTTGCCGCGAGTCTACGGAGGATTGGCCAGCCCTCAAAACCCCTCCGGACCTACAGCTTCATCACATACACGCCTTTGATAACCTGCAAAATTAGCTCACACACCTTCCAAGTCTTACAATGGATCAAACGGATGCATTCGGAGTGGACGGTTCGGCCCGGTTGAACCGGAGGTCCGGATAAAGGTGGAGTTGTATGCCTCTGCCCCACCGATCTAGCCAAAACCTTTGCCGCACAGTTAGCTAATTTGTGCTACCGCATGAAACGCCCACTCATCCGCCGAGTACCACTGCAAAAAACGGAGATGCTGCTCACACCAAACATCGATTGACTGTTGCGCTTCTCTTTCATCAGTTCAAGTCAAGCACTCCTACAAGACACTGCTCTTATTCGGAAGGGGCGTGAAAGGTAGAGTTTGCCACACCACCGGAGCTGCTAAAAGAAGAAGAAGCTTCATGCCCGTGAAGTTCTCTGCGCAGAACATTCTCACGGTCAGAGAAGCAAGCATGACACCACCAGCTAACCACACGCGCGTAGATAGCCACACACACCACTGCATCACCGCAGATCTCCTCCCCGTGCACAGCCAACAGAGTGGATTGAGAGACAACTAAATACAACTCTCAAACCCCTGTTTCAAGGTCTAGATCCAGAACAGAGGATGAACTGAGGAACATACGCCACTTCCCCATCCCATCTCCGAGAACTGTCTGACCAACAGTAGTCCCCGCACCGACGCACCCCGAGATCTCCGTAACCGGCTCAAGTTAAAATTTCTGGATAACTAACCCTACTGGCTAAACGCGAGACAACTTACAGGTACAGTCCTCAAGCACCGTGTTACCGCCTGCGTCAATCCAGATCTGAGAAAGCCTCCAGATCTGAGACGGAAAAAGGAAATCTCCCGCTGCCGTGCCAACCACCACCGAACCCTAACTCTGTCTCGCCGAATCACCACCAAGCAGAGATGCGAACATATCAACAGAGGAGGAAAACGAAGGTGAAAAGCGAACAGAAAAGAAGAAAAGAAGAACACAAAGGCTGACGGTGAAGGCTATTGCCTCCAAACCGCCGCCGACGTCAATTAGGTTTCGAAGTCTTTTTTTTTTTTTAAGAGAGAGCGGAGAGAGAGAGAACGACCAAACTAGCTTTCTATTTCTGATCAGTTATTAAATCTTAGCAACTTTTACTCCCTATTCGATATTGGTATATACTCCACTTAGTCCACAAATGTGTTGTTGTTATTGTTGTTATTTATATGCATGCCTTGGAAGGGAATCATAGCGGCAATTATTGGGAACTCTTTTGTCAATCATAAGCACTGTTCAGGACCCATATGATCTAAATCTCCCAAATATTCTTGCCATCGTGTCATATAATAACAATAATCATGATTACCACAGCCGCATGCAGTGAACAAACACACAAAAGCATGATTGATTGATAGACATATGATCCATACGAGAATTTCAAGATTTGAAAGAGGTCCAGTTAGATTTTCTAAATGAATATTTGAAGTGACTTGGTTACATATTTGTTATAATAAAAAGAGAGTTTCCATAATAGTTTTAAACTAATGTGTCTTCAGGCAGAAAGAAGGGGTGATGATGATGGTTAATTAAAGGTCTGCTTTATCATTTTTTGACTAATATTTGACTATAATAAACAAAGAAAAGGCAAAATACAGTTCTCAAATTCTCAGTTGAGATGCATTAACGAATCCAACCGACACACTAACACTATTACTTTTTCCATTTGTATAATTCATGTTTAAATAACTGATTAGGACCAAACAATGCTCTACCAATCTTACCAAACAAAAGGATTGGGAAATGGAAATAATGAAATATTCATGAAAAACTTCACCTATCAATTTACAAATGGTTTAGTTTTCTTTTAATTATCAAAATTAATTAAACAATTAACTTTTCATTAATCAGAGTTTCCCCCCGCCATTTGAGTCAGCCACACACGACATTCCACATATTCGGACGTAATCTTGGAACGAGCCAAGAATGGGCCGACAAAATGGACTTATAATGGGCCGAGATTAAAACGCAGCGTTTTCAAAACTGAGTTAAAGACTCTCGTCGAACTAGAGTCTCTTCCGTCTTCACGAGCTTTCACCTTCCCTCCACTCCCCTGACACCCTCTCCGGCGACTTTGATCGGAAATTCTCATTACCTCTAAGAACCTCGAAAGCTCCCGCGAGATGGGGATAGAGATAGCAGGTCAAATCGAGAAAGTCAATGGTAAAGAGCTGAGCTACAACGACTTCGCAGAGAGGTACTTAGCCAAGAGCCATCCCGTGGTGATCTCCTATCTCACCGAAGATTGGCGAGCTAGAGAAGATTGGGTCACTGAGAATGGACTCCCTAGTCTCAATTTCTTCGCCACACACTTCGGAAAGTCCAGAGTTCAGGTAAAGTCTACACCTTTAGCTTACATATTCAAAACTGTATTGGAAAGGAAGCTTCTTGTTTCATTGGTTGTAGTGTTGGTTAGGTTGCAGATTGTGATAGGAGAGAATACACAGATCAGAAGAGATTAGAAATGTCTGTTTTGGAGTTTGTTGAGCAATGGGCTAATAAGGATTCTGTTAAGGACAATGGAGAAGATGATGATGATGATGGAGAGTCTGTGTTGTATCTGAAAGACTGGCACTTTGTCAAGGTGCATATCTGATGTTATTAACTCACACGACTTGCTGTGTCATTATGCTGCTGATTCTTGTTAAACCACAGGAGTATCCAGACTATACAGCCTACAAAACGCCACCATTGTTTTCTGATGATTGGCTTAATATGTATTTAGACCATTACCAAATGCATGAGGATAGAGAGAGTTTCCAGAAGTACGATCAAATAAGCTGCTCTGATTATCGGTTTGTTTATATGGGTGGGAAAGGTACGAAAACAAAGCTGTTGGTGTTAAGAGTTGTTTTGGCCTCTTGATAACTTGTGAACTCTTGTGCTGCAGGATCTTGGACACCTCTGCATGCTGACGTGTTTAGATCTTATAGTTGGTCAGCTAATGTTTGTGGTAGAAAAAGATGGCTTTTTCTACCTCCTTCTCAAAGTCATCTTGTTTATGACAGGCAAGCTTTTGTCTCCTATCATGTAGCCTGTTTCTTCACTCTTGTTTAGCCTTTATAGTTAGATGATTTTTTTTTTCAGGTACATGAAAAATTGCGTTTACAACATTTTTGAAGAGGTGAATGAAACTAAGTTCCCAGGTTTTAAGGAGGTAAAAATCATATATGAGATTATCAAACTGTAAGATATTATTTCGCTGTGTGTTTATTCGTTTTACATGGTTTACTTTCAGACCACCTGGCTTGAGTGCACTCAAGAACCTGGTGATATTATCTTTGTTCCCAGTGGATGGCATCATCAAGTCTACAACTTGGTATGTTTCTCTCTTCTCCTCTCTCTTCTATACAGCAACCCTGTTTTATTACATGATCTCATTACAGGAAGATACAATATCTATAAACCACAATTGGCTCAACGCATACAACCTATCCTGCGTGGTAAGGATATATCTAGTTCTATATAAGGAAAAACGCAACCAAACTAAAAGATTAAGTACTACTCATTGTCTGCTTTGAGTTTCAGTGGGAGCTACTGTGGAAGGACTACAAGGACACTGAGGAGTCAATAGAAGACATAAGACACATCTCTGATGATTTTGAAGCTCTCTGCCAGCGTAATCTTGCTGCCAACACAGGTACAATCATTACCTATCTCTATCTTATCTCCTGTCCTAGTTTGAGTGTAGCTCTTCCTGGTTAAACCCTTCTCTTCTCTCCTCATACAGGAATGAATTTGAATGACTTCTTCATCTTTATGTCACGGTTTGCTTTGGGCAACTTGGTTCTACAAGAAGCTCTGAATCCATGTTCATCAGCAATGGCTCAGAATCTGGCATTGAATCTCTCGACTATCAAGATAATGATGGTGAAGATGATCTCTGCAGGCGGAGTGACTGCCAAGGATGTGTATCTGGACTTGAGAGAAACACTGGAGGATCCACAGTTTCTAAGATTCTGCAGAGACATGGGAAGAACGTATACAATGATTCACAAGGAAGAAGACAGCAAAGTGCTCTTTCCAGAAGAGTTCTTACATAAGATTATGGGTTTTGCAGATCAAAAGATGCAAATATGTTCTCCAAATGATCTTGTTGAAATGATAGACCGTTATAGTACTTGTTCATCCAATCCAGTAGCATGAATATGTTTGTTTTCATTGATCTTATTGTATTTTCATTACATATATATTTATGAAGAAAAGGATTATATGTTTATAAACTATTTCTTGGGGGATATCTTTTTGAAAATACATCCGACTACGTTTTCTCTAACCTATTAACTTGCTGGTAGAAATATCTTTCAAATAAATTAGTTTTCTTTTATCAGAGAAGCCCCACCCAACCACTACAAGCAGAAGGTTATTGAATGAAATAAATGATACAATACGAATACGAATTACAATAGATACAGTAGGATCTTTGCCTATAAATAAATGTTGCCTCTTATATACATAATCACATAAAAAATATCATCATCACCAAATTCCACATCTTTATAGTTTCTTTGGCATATATGTATAAAGAACGAAAGATGTTAAAATGATTAAAAATTTATGTTATATATGTATGAAAATCTATTTTTTCGTGCATTCCTCGCAGTATAGTAGATGAATTGCATTCCTCATAATATTGGGCCAAAGCGTATACTAGTGAGCCTATACATTCAGCCCAAATTTTGGTGGATATAGAAACCAGAATAATCTAATCCAAATATTATTACTTGTCTAATAGAGCTTTTCAAATTGAACTATTTCATTTTGAATATTTATCATAAAAATCGACAAGTATCTTAAAATTAATATGGTAGGAAATCTTCATGAAATTGAATTTTGTGATTTTTCCTTAATACAATTCTAGACTTTTTACTAAATATGATATGTTAGCACTAAATATTAAGATCTTGACATTTCCACAGTAAGTAGCTATGATTACTAGATTATGACTGTATATTGATTAATTGATAATATCTTAAAATAGCATAAAACTCGGTCAATATCTGATAGTATGGTTAGTTTCCGATATTACCGTCTATCACAAAGATTTTCTATATTTCCGAACATTTTCTAATATAAATAGTAGTGAATAGAACTCGAAAACATTGTCACTTCACAATTCCCTCATGGCATATTCTATCATCTCACAGAAAAATTCAAACTCAAACAACAATGGCGACGAGCAACGAACCAGAGTTTGCAACGGCGGTGGCGGTTGCGACAAAGCAAAGAACGTTCAAGAAGTTCTCATTCAGAGGATTCAACGTCGAAGCTCTTCTCAAAATGTCCACATATGATCTCTCTAAGCTTTTCAAGGCTCGTGTTCGAAGGAGATTCTACAGAGGGCTAAAGAAGAAGCCTCTGATTCTGATCAAGAAGCTACGCAAGGCGAAGAAAGAAGCAAAAGATGGGGACAAGAAGAAGCCTGAAGTGGTGAAAACGCATCTGAGGAACATGATCATTGTCCCTGAGATGATTGGAAGTGTTGTCGGAGTGCATAACGGTATGAAGTTTAACGAGGTCGTGATTAAACCTGAGATGATTGGTCACTATCTTGCGGAGTTTTCGATGACTTGCAAGAAAGTTGATCACTATAGACCACGTATATGTGGTTGTGGTTGTTACCGTAATTCCACCAGGTTTATTCCTCTGAGGTGATTTAAGGAAAAGTTCTTTTATTTTCTGTTATATTATGCTCAATTTATTTTCTTGTTATGTTTTGTGTTTTCTCTTCTTTAGAATGTTCTTTCACCTCTAATAAAATTTGAAACTGCAACATAAAGTTATGTTGTAGCAGATTTCAAAACGTACTATGAATCTAACTTTTGTTACAAGAGCATGCTCATTCCTAACAACCCCACATGAAATATCTCAACCCTTTAATATCGATATCTAATAATCTAATCAATTTGTTTAGTTAGATTTTTACTTTTACAAAAATAATTAAACCAATCAAAAGTGGACTAGTGATATATGAGAAATAATTAAACCCTAATTCATTCACTATCCTAATTTTCTCATTTTCTATTTTATCTCACTGATGATATATTATTTCAGAAACTCCTATAGAATTGTTCTAGAGGTCTCATTCTCATTCTAATTTCATTCACCATCATGAACTATCTTCTTCCTCTCATTTCTTCCACCTCTATAGTCTTCATCCTGCATTTTAGATCACCACAGAACAATGTTCATTTCACTGCGAGTGCATACATGCATATATACAGAGATGAAGAGGTATTTACTGCGAGTGAAGGATACTTGTAGATTTTTGTTCGCAGTCGGCAATACATATTTTGAAGCACTCGGTTTCGAACTCAATATCGTGGCAGAGAATTACCACTTAAATGTACATAAGTGATTGATTGCTTCTCCTGTGGCCGCCATCACTACCAAAAGGAACACCATCATCGCCACACTCCATTTGTCTTTAATTTGATTTTTTGTATGTATGTATAAATTTATGAAACTCTCTCTCTATATATATAAGTAAAAATACCACCTCTTTATGTTGTTTCTGTTAACTGGGATGTAATTACTATGATCTCTATATTTGCCAGGATATCTTAATTGTGGTGTTGAAAATTGACTTAGAACTCTAGAAAATGTATCTGGACTTGACATAAATTGCATGTAATAACAGTTTCTATCCAATCATCTTTTGAAATGGGTATATTCCTTCTTTTTTTTTTGAACAGTCAGGTATATTCTTTGATTTATTCTCTTCATTTTGACCAAACTATGGTACCAAATAAATTCATTTAATTTTCGATGGTTCTGGTTTTTAATTTTCTTTAAAACGTTACAATTTTTAAAAATATTTCAAGTATATTTTATTTAAGTTTTTGAATTATGTACATTTTTTACATACACAATTTCACAACTCTGTTTTATTTTAAACTAATAATTTAACAACTTTTTATATAATTGAACATTTTACACGAATATAAAATTTAATTGCAATTCAGCTATCAGTAAAAAAAATGAACAAAAGTCACTTCTTTCGCATATCAACATAGAGTGTTCACCAAAAAAAACATGTTGTAATATTGTTCATCTGATTTTTGGATAGAAGTCCCAATCTAGTTATACGTTGGTTTACTTCGGTCAACTACTTGCTTCTCATCAATCTGATTCCAGATATGTTTAAAACTGTTCGAATTCTATCGAACCATAATGAAACCCTGTATTCTTTTTATTCTTTTTCATGGAAGCGGGAAGCCTAAACCTTTTCTAGTATTTTGTTAATTTACGGTATTGTAAAATTACAGAAGAGGATATGGATAGTGAAATGATCATATCTTTTTATCACTTTGCTTTCATCTAGTTATTCTGGTCCCATCTACACATAAAACCTTTTATGAAATAGTTCAAACACGACTTACAAAATCTTATCTAGAATATAGCAAACTAGTGATCCGAAAAATAAAAGATGGATAGAGATTATCAACTTTTAACAAAATGTATATAGAATAAAAGTTAACTAGAATTAGTTACAACTGAAACAAAGGTATGATCATTTCATGTGTAACCTTTGATAGTTTGTTTGATCATAGCATGCATGCCTAACGACAGAATCAAATTAAATGCAATGGTTCAGAAGACCATGCACTCTTTTCGACAAATAATTAGTTTTTGTATACCAATAGATCCATTGTATATGTTCTCCCTTGTTAAATCTTATCATATTATTTATTATTGCATATTTTCGTTTACATGTAGACAGAAAAGATTAGAAAACATCATGCATGACATTCTGACAGTATCTTCATCCTCTCATTTCTTCCATCTCTCCAGTCTTCATCCTGCATATTTGATCACCATAGAAACAATGTCACCTTCACTATAACATACACACACTGTAGTACATGCATGCATAAATAAATAGATAGAGAGAGGCATCTTTACGAGTATGGTTTAGTTGAGTGAAAGGTACTTGTAGGTTTATGTGTGCAGTCTGCCATGCATTTTCTGAAGCACTCAGTTTTGAACTCCGGATCGCGGCAGGTAATTTCACATTTAAATGTACATGCATGATCGATTGCTTCTCCTGTAGTGGCTGCCATCACCACCAAAACGAACACCATCATCGCCACACTCATTTTTTTCTCCATTTGTCTTCTCAATTTGAATTTTTGTGTTTATGGGAATCTCTCTTTCTCTCTATATATATAAATATAAAATGACTACCTCTTTGTCTTGTTTTTGTTAAACTACATGTAAGCGACTCTGAGCATTTTATATACCAAGCCTATCATTAATATGTGAAGTGCAACACACGACACGACGTTAATGAAACGTTTTCTTTCCGTTCGCGTTCGACATTTGCACCTTAAAATTAACAAAGTAACCAATTAACTTTTCCTCTCTTTATTTTTTCTTTTTTGAAATGTTATTCATTTGAAATACAAATACGCATGTAACCCACTCAAACACAAATAAAGAATCCATTCAACAAAGTTGCTATACATAACACTTGTTTTGTAGATCGATAAAGGCAGATTTGTTCATTAAAAGACCTTGTTGATGCTTTTTCCGTTACTTCTGGATAAGAGTACCGATCCAATGGAACAGTCATGGACACTTACATTGATCTATTCCATTACTAGAACAAGAATTATTCAAAATCATCCAATTAACAGTTTAATTATAAGACAACAAAGAAAACAAAACATTTTAGAAGACATACAACCTGTACTCAAAAGTTCTCAAAGGTATATTAGTATGTTTTAAGGAACTCTCTCTGTTTATCTTTGGGTCACCCTTTCTCATTCCAATGCTTTATATTATTATTTTTTATGTTTTCTAAAAATATGTCAGATATCACATTAAATACCACCGTTGGAGGTGTGGCTTTAACTTCACCAAAATCGCATTGGCTACAGCCTAATCATCCAACGGCCACAAAGAGAACACCCACTATTGGGAAGAGACTAACAACTTTGGTTTGTTGTTGACTCTAGATGGAGAATATGGTTCATTTTCTTGCTGAGCTGTGGTGGATGATACACTTTCACACCGGTTGCTATAGAGGTCCCATCTAGTTATACGCTGGTTTACTTCGGTTAACCACTTGGTTCTCATAAATTTGATTCCCAACTATGTATAAAAATTGGTTGAATTCGATCAAACCTTAATGAATTTCCCGTGTTTCCATTTGTTATTTTCATAGAAGGCTAAACCGTTTTTTCTCTGATGAATAAATGAAAATACTACTCTGTTAATTTACGTTCTTCTAAAGTTACATACAGTATATGGATGCGAAATGATCATATCTTTTTATTGTGTTGCTTTCATCTAGTTACTCTCTGATCCCATCTACACATAAAACCATTAATGAAATAGCTCAAACACGACTTACAAAATATAGCATGCTTTCATCTAGTTGCTACGATCCCATCTACATGCTAAACCGTTTATGAAGTACTACAAAATATATCTAGAATACAGCAAACCAGTGATAAAAAACACACTAAAAGATGGTATAGATTTATCAACTCTCAGCAATACAAAAATGTATACAGAATAAAGAAAAGTGACTGTATATTATTAAATCAGAAACAAATATATGATCATTTAATGTGTAACTTTTGATCATGTCATGCATAACCAATCAAATTAAATTCAATGATTCAGATGACCATGCACTATTCGAACAGATAATTAGTGTTTGCATATAAATCGATGAATTGTGTGTGTTTTCCTAAATACCTTGTTAAATATTTTGTTATTATTTATCTAATTATTATTGTATATTTTCGTTACATGTAGACAGAAAAGAAAAGGAGAAAAACCATCATGAGAAATTTTAGAACTATTTTTATCCTCTAGTTTCTTCCATCTCCCCAGTCTTCATCCTGCATTTTTTATCACCATAGAAACAATGTCAACTTCACTATGACACACACACACACACACACACACACACACATCACATGCATGCATGCATATATATATATATATATATATATACACAGAGAGAGAGGGAGAGAGATCTTACGAGTATGGTTTAGTTGAGTGGAAGGTGTTTGTAGGTGGATGTTCGCAGTCGGCCATACATAGTCTGAAGCATTCGGTTTTGAACTCTGGATCGCGGCAGGTAATCTCACATTTAAATGTACACAAATGATTTATTGCTTCTCCTCCAACGGCAGCCATCACCACCAAAACGAACACCATCATCGCGACATTCTTTTTGTTCTCCATTTGTCTTCTTAGTTTGAATTTTTTGTTATGTATATGAAAGGGAAGCTCTCTCTATATATAAAGATGAAATGACCACCTCTCTTTGTCTTCTTTCTATTGAACTTCATGTAAGCAATGTGATCTTTTTATATGCCAACCTATCATTAATACGTGAAGTGTTGAAATTTGACTTTGGACTAGAAAATTTGTGTCCTAAATTACCTCTACCCAAAAAGGCAGCTTTTGTTCTAGAATATTATGAAATGGGTATCTATCAGGTATATTCTCTATATTATTCTATTCACTATTGACCAAACTATGGTCATTGACCGAAGAATTCATTCAGTTTTTTATTTGTGATTTTGTTTTTGTACTTCTTTAAATGGTTTCGGTTTAAAAGAATACTAGATCTTGATCCGCGCTTTGGAAGCGCGGAATATTTTACGATGGAAAATTTCACTAATAACTTAAAAAATATTTTGGTAACTTTTAAAGATTGTGTATTTAAAATATTTTTGTATTTAAATCAGTATTTTTAAATTCAACCCGATTGTGATTATACCGGTTAATCCGAAGATCTAATAATTCAATTTATGTTTTTAAAATATTCATATTAAAAAATCACTAAAACCCGAGACTAACCGATTGAACTAATGGATGAACGATATGTAATCTAATTTGATTTAAATTGTAATAGTTTCATAATTTGTAATCTTATAATCCAAATTTTAAAGTTTATTATTTTGCAATTTATGAAATTATGACGTTTCTACAAAATTTTAAAGAAAAAATGATGGATATAAAATAACTAAGATTAATTATTGTATTGTTTGGAAACATTGATAGTAGTATATAAAATATATTGTTTGGAAACATTTATAGTAGTATAAAGAAATAAGTATATTGTTTGGAAACATGAATAATAGTATAAAGAAAGGAACATTAGTGATTTAATGTAGGTTTAACTATAAAGTATAAAGGTGTATTTAATTTAAAAACTTACAAAATAAATGTTAAGTCCAATAGAATGTTTCTGTTTTAATAAGATAGATTCCAAGTATATTTAAAAAAAATTGTTGGTTAAATACAAAACTATTTTACATATATAATTTCACTTCTTTATTTTATTTTTTAGTAATAATTCAACCGTTTTTTTTATTTAATTTACATTTAAAATGAATATAAAATTTTATTGCAAGATGTAACCAGTTCTTTTGATATAACCATTTTCACATGCACGAGGACTGTTATAGATTTATGTTAAGAACATGAAAGGAAACATTCCAGCATATGACAACTTCAGAAATTATATCTAGCCTCTCATTTCGTCCATCCATCCATCTAGTCTTCATTCATCCTGCATTATTTATCACCATAGAACCCATGTCAAGCACTATACAGACAAACATACACATGAAGATGAGTGAAAGGTGGCTGATGCCTAGCTATGCAACGTTTAAAGCAAGATGAACCAATTTGTAGTTTGCAGTAGAGTTCATGGCTAATTACTTACTTGAGTGAATATAAAAGTAACACAGTATACTCTAGAGTTCTGTCTAATCAAGTCAGGCATTGAACCGGTTCCAAACTACTAACCGGATACAAATAACTCTAAATCGGATACAAATAACTCTAAATCCGTAAATCGGATACAAATCCAGACAGAGACACGTATCCATGTATATAAATAAGAAAGTGTGTGCCTATAAGAAGGTAGAAACCAAACCATATCGCTCTCCTCTGCTGCTGTATCTATAAACCAGTTCCAAAGCACTCTAAACCGGATCCAAATCACTCTAAACCGGACACAGATCACGCTAAACAGTAAACCGGATCCAAATCACTCTAAACCGAATTCAAATCACTCTAAACCGGACACAACCCACTCTAAACCGGATACAAATCCAGACAAAGACCCGTTACCCGTATCCATGTGTATAAAAAGAAGCAAAGTGTGTGTCTATAAAAAGGCAGAAGGCAGACCATATGGCTGTCCTCTGCTGCTGTATCTATAAACCAGATGATTCCAGATTCCTAATTGACAATTCACCACCCACCATTGTTCCTTGTAACCTCCCATCTGAGAATCTAACACTAAGAAGAGTAAAGTTTCAAACTTTTTGCTTCTGGGGTTACTGTTTTCACCAAAATGTCGATCCGTTTGAGCTCAACCCTCTTCGCTGCTTCAATCAGTTTCAAAAACTCGAAGAGCTTTCACAGTGATCGATCTCGGAACTGCAGATTCTCCGTCAGAAGTTGCGTGTCGTCAGATTCTCAAAATGCCAACAAGGTTAGTGCGAGAAAAGAGTGAGAGAGAATCATGGAAACTGTATGAATGTTTACCAAGACGTTACCTTGTTTTGTTACGCAATAGGTTTCTTGTTCCTTGTCTTAATGTTCTTTTGCTGCAGTTGTCTGATAATATCCGAAGCAAGAAGTTATCCTCTGTTGTCTTGCCTCTGTTCTTGGCATATCCTCTGTTTTCTTGTCTCTGTTCTTGGCATTAGAAGCTCTGTCTGAGGAAGAAAAAAGAACAAAAATTTTGTTTGTCTTGTCTGAGAATTGGGTTCTTGAGTTCCAACTATTCAGTAAAGATTGAACTTTTGGAAAACTCAGCAATTTTCAAGTTTACTTGAGAAGCAATTTGATGGAAGATAGAATGTTACATGAACTTATGAGGAGAGATTGTTTATGTAATGAAAAGTTTGCAACTTTGTGGTGTAGCTAGTTTTGGAAGTGAAAGAACGGCTTGCAAAAGATTGTACTAGCCTCCCTATCGGCAAAAACGGACGAGACGATGAGGAAATGATCCTCTGGTTTCTGAAAGACCGGAGATTCTCTGTTGATGAAGCCATTGGAAAGCTTACTAGAGCTATTGTATCCTCTTCCTTGTCTTACTTTACCATTCATTAATCTAGATGATGGTGTTTCTCATAGTTGATAGAAAATTACTTTTGTGCAAGAAGCTATATAAACACATCATGGTTTTGCTTGTGTTTTGTTGGTTGAATCCTTAACTAAAGCTTTTCAGAAATGGCGTCATGAGTTCAAGGTAAACGAACTATCTGAAGATTCTGTCAAAGCCGCTGCTGAGACAGGAAAAGCCTATGTCCATGGCTATCTAGATGTAAAAGGTCGACCAGTAGTTATTGTAGCTCCTGCAAAACACATCCCAGGGGCAAGTTAGACACTACTATATCTCAAGTTTCTTGCAATGATGTTTGAGGATTTTTTTATCTATCATGTTTTTTCTTTGCAGCTGCTTGATCCAATAGAAGATGAAAAGCTTTGTGTGTTCTTACTTGAAAAGGCTTTGAGTAAACTACCAGCAGGACAACACAAGATACTTGGGATATTTGACCTCCGTGGATTTGGTTCTCAGAACGCAGACCTTAAGTTCTTGACCTTCCTGGTATATATATATATATATATATGTATCTTCTTACAGGTTCAATGGTTTGGTAGTCTTCGATCTTATTGTCTGTCTGTTTTGCAGTTTGATGTGTTTTACTATTACTATCCAAGCCGTTTGGATGAAGTTCTTTTTGTAGATGCTCCATTCATTTTCCAGCCTATTTGGCAGTTCACCAAACCGCTGGTTAAGTCATATGCCTCTCTGGTAAGCTCCACACCAAATGACTCGAGTAGTATTCATGCACCATTGTTAGTTACTGTTGTTGTAAGATTACTGGTTTGCTTGTGCAATTGGTTACTTACTGAACCGGTATGCACAAGTCAGAGCATGAGATGATTCAGTACTTTTAACTGGTTGTTGTTTTTATTTTGAAGGTCAAGTTTTGTTCGGTAGAGACTGTGAGAAAGGAGTACTTCACTGAGGAAACAATACCATCAAACTTCAGAAGCTAAAGGAGATTTTTAAAACACTATTATCTTCTGTTGTTGTATCTCCAAACATGCCTATGTAATTGTGTATAGATTTATAAAACTATGGATTAAAGTGAAACAATAAAACAGTAAAAGAACTCATTGTAAAACCTCAAAAAAGGTATCAGTATACATGTAGACAACATCAGAGACATGAAAGGCCTTTCTAAGATTTTAAGAATCAAAAAAGGTAAAAACAAAGTCAACATGAAAAAGTACAAATCACAGAGCATCCCTGAGGGGGGGCTTTTCATATTGAAGAGCTTCTTCAAATCAGGTTAGCCCTCTTTAGGAATCTGATAGTTCTGCAGTAATAAGGCCATATAGACTCAACAAGATCCAAGTACCTCTCAACCATCCACACTTGGAGCTGTTTCAGTTTGGTGCGTGTGAGCTCTTTGTAGTCAGCGTTCTTGATGGCAACAACTGGTCGAGTCACAAAACCTCTCACGTCGTCTCTGAGCTTGCCGTGGACGATGTAATGGTATGCTATAAGGTAATAAGATGGCAGGTTTCTTATCACCTTGGCGCTTTGCTTGAAGCAGAAGGCGTAAAGGGTGCATAGTCCTTGGAACATTTTGACATAAAGGGCCACGATCAAGGGACCAGCTATCCATAAAGGAGATAACTCCTTTGTAACTTCAGCTCCATAGATTGCGTTAACAGCTAGAAAAGCTGGAACACTGCACAATGGTCACGGTAAAAGTATAATCAAATAATCAATACACACATAACAAAAGAAGATGATGCATTGATGCTCATACTTACAATAGCAGTAAAGGAATCTTGATAGATACGTCTAGACTCCAAAACAAGGTCCAAAATGTACTTTTCGCACTCTGAAGGCTTTCTGTTTTCTTGATCTCAGTTTCAGTTTCTGGCTTTGTCGTCTGTGGAGCCTCTTCTCCTCCCAAAGCCTCGTCAACCACCTGAACAGGTGATTGTGTGCGCAGCAGTGTTAACCATTTCTTGAATAGCTTCTGAATGGCAGGCTGTCCTGTGACTGAGTCATCTGCTTCCGAGGTATACGAAATCGATGTGTTCTGTGCCTTTGGAGAGCTGTTCACATTGTTTTCGTCATCATCTGAACGGTAAGATAGTTTCACCGAGTTATTAGTAATTCTCTTCCCACCCTCACTCCCTCCTGATTCACTGTTTTGGATTCCGCCTTTGAATGATGTAACCCTGAAAGATTTTGCTTTCAATCCACCACTGCAGGGAGACCCTAAACTGCAAAAACAGTTCCACAGAACTCATGAATCCAACAATCATCTACTGCAAAGAGAAACATAGTTTCCTAATGATTAAGGCCTATTGAAGAGTTCATCAGATCCCATGCAGTAAACCATGTCTCAGTATCTAATTAGGTCTCATCCCAGCGTCTAAAGAGACAGACACATGTGAAATCCAAGATTAAACTAAGTATCTACTGTCCTAGAGTAATGAGAGATTCATACTAAGAAATACCCTGTTGTGTAAATAATGCTCAGATTAGGGAAAGAAGCAGAGGCACTTGTGAAGTTGGATTTCTCACCTAAAACAACAACTTTGCTTCAATCGTAAATGCTTTTGTTTGCTCCTCCCAGCAAGACGTATTGTGGTAACAGGTCTCTTAATAACCAAGCCCTTGGTCCATGTTGGTGAACTCCAAGGAGACAAGACATGTGAACCCTACAGTAGATAATATCATTTGTTTTGTAGACATGACCAATAACGCAGACGCAATTTAAGAAAAAAAAAACACTAAACTTTATGATACCTGCAAGTTATTGGTTAGCAACACCATTGTCTCCAGCAGAGCAGTGAATCATTTACAAAAAGGTCACAATCTGTTCATCATTAACACACAAACCACTTTTAGTTTATTGCTCTCACACAAAGGCATAACATTCACATCCTCCTAGCTACCACGAGCCTTCTCCAGCAATTACCAATTCACCAACTCAGATAAAATCACACTAAAAATTATCAATCTAAATTATTCTTGGGGGGGGGGGCTTATTACAAGAAGTGCCCAGAAGAAGAACATACCTCAATCATGAGCTTGTTTTGTCTTTTGGGTTTGTCCGTACGTCCGTGAGAATATACAGAAGATGGGTAATACGAAGAAGCAAGGGGGAAGAGAAACCCAGGTGAAAAGTTTGAAGCTTTGAATCGAAAGATTGAAACTTTTTTTTTAACAGAGGGGAAGGGGGAAGGAGGGAGGAAGCGGATAGATAGAGAAGAAGAAGATGGGATTAGAAGAGAGATAGCGAGAGGAGATTGCAGGCGGTGGTTAAATGAATTTTCTTTTTTTAATACCAACACCTTCTAAGCGACGTCGTTTCTCTCAGGGAAACTTTGTTTTTTTCTTTTTGGGCTCCCACGTGAGGAAACGTATATAAATATATGTTTAATTGGGCCTTTGTAATGGATCCTTGTATCAACTTGGCCTAAACCTTACAAGACAGTTAGATTAGCTAAAAACATAGTGGGGGGTCTCGAGGCGGCCTTATTCAGACAAGTTGGTGCCAATTGTTTAATTCAACCAAACAGCTGCCCGAAACTAGTTTCCTTGAATTATATCATCTGCCCGCTGACCACAGAAAGATATATTTCTTTGTTTAGAAAATAATTTTTCTTTTTTTTTCTATTATTTCTTGTGAAGATTTATTTCCATTATATTTATATTTTTATATTTCCACCAACTAGTGGGCTATCTTCCTCCATTGACCTAATTTCGAAGCTTTATATATAAACCAAACCTCCTTTGCATATGCTCACATAACTTTTAGTAGCCTCCTTCGTGTATCCTCCTTTGCATATTCTCTCTTTCGTTTTTAGTCTTTTAGATATTCTTCAACATATCCATGTTTCTTGCTTGTCTAGACTACATGTATTATCGGTTGGTTTTTGTTAGAAAACAGATCTGGATATTGTTATGTTTTCTCGAAAACCTTCAGTTCAACATTAGATGTTTAGTTTGGTCTATACATACTGCATAGGGTTCAATTCAGATAATAGGTTATGTATTCTTCATCGGAGATAGTAATTTGTACAGTAATGTTTTGTATGAATCAACTTGAAATTATTTTGGATTATTATTATGTGCAAAAATCTTCCATCCGCATGTCATGTCGTTTTCGTAGGCAGAGCGGCCATCTTTTGCACAAATCAACTTTTTAAAAATGCCTGTTTCATGTTGTGACCCTTCGGTGTGTAAAAGATCGCTTTTCAATATTTTTTCTCAGTATTATTGAAATCGATTTTTTACCTTGGCATACATTATTACTCTCGATATCTGAACAATTTTGTAGTATTTTCTTTCTCTATATTAACGTAAAAAGAGTTTTATGTGTTGTGATACTAGTGATAATCAGTTGATAAGGATCAACTGTTAGTTTGAGACTAAATTGGTTTGATTAAGTTTAAGAAACCAAGCATGATAACGAAGCAATGAGGTTATGAGAATGATGAAATCAAAACTATATCGAAAGCAAGCGGCCTTAGGGAGCTATGAGCGTCGATTTTCCACACGAGATTTCTGACTCTTCTTTTTCTGTATCAATAAAATTAATTAATAAAGCAATGAAAAAAAAACACTATGGACTTTTTGTAGACAAAGGGGACTAGAGTTACTTGTGACTTGATATGATTACTTGGGGAGTAAGGATTAATGGATGCTTAGTCTGAACTTGTCTGATTAAGATCGTGCAACCAAACCTTGATAACAAAGTAATTGTAAACTATGGACTCTTTTTCGGACAGAGAGTTGTGTTACCTGTAACTTTTGAGACTTGAGTTTGATTGGATCAAGTTTAGTAAAACCAAAACCTGATACTAAAGCAATTTGAACATCATGGAACTGTTGAATCGCTGTCCGTCCGTAACCCAAATTTTATATGGGAGATAAATCATAGAATTGTTGTGTTCGTTATACATCGTTGCAGTACATTTTATATGTTAATGTAATCGATGATGTGACTACTGTTAAAAAAGCAATTTGAACATATAAACACTATGGACTTTCTTTTGGACGAGGAGACTGATTTAACCATAATAAATATAGACCATTTCTATTTTTAGGAAGAAAATTCAATTACTATAAATAAATAAAAAAACATATGGGAGTTTTTAAAAATCTTTACCTCCGGAAGCATTTATGCAACTAAGTCTAGTTTTTTTTTTTTTTTTTTGAAACACAACAACTAAGTCTAGTTATTTTACAGTTTAGAAACTGAAAACATTACAATTATTCTTCAAGAATGTTCCTACTAGTTTTGGGAAGGTGATGATGATGAAGATAACCACATTAGGAAGCTTGAGATAGACCATAACGAAATCACACCTAAAACCTGTATCACACTCAAAAGCGTCCCCAGGGACTTCTTGATTTCCAGATTATTAGCTGTCGTCACTGCTCCTTTCACCGTAAACAACAATGCCGTTACTAACTGCGCCGCTCTGTTCAGCTGATGAAGTCTATACACCTAAAAGAACAACCACAGAACCAATGTTAACAAAGTGAAACTTTTCAGACATGTGTTGATGGGCAAAAAAGGATACCTGAAAGATGATGGGGATGGTGAGAGATGATGGAGACTTCCTGTATCTAGCGTACTGTTCGAAAGCAAACTGAACGACAATGCCTACAAGGTAGGGTGCAAGAGTAGCTGAAGCAGCAGGGCCAGTCCATGGCCATACAAAGCCCATTGTCACCATTGGGATCATAAGACTAAGCACTAATGTTGCTACAGAGGAGATTCTCTGTCCTAACTGAGAAGGGTTGTTGGTTCTAGTGTCCTGGACTTTCCCCCCGGGTGATGTTTTCGAACGGTGTAGTATCAGAAGAAAAGCGGCGACTCCACAGTAGAAGAGAGCCTCAGTGAAGAACAGTATGAGGAAGTCTGCAAGTAGAAAGATGAAATGAGTTTGTGTCAAGTTTTGAGAAGAAGTAAAGGGAGAGTGCAAAGAGAGGAACCTGTGAGCAGAGAGTCTTCAAAAATGGCAGAGACGATTCTTCGTAGGTAAATGGGAGGTAGAGTGAAAGAGGAGACTAAGACAGTAGGACCAATGAGCCAGAGAAGGCGTCCCCATTTGCTTTGCGGTTCAGGAGGGACGAGGAGATCCTCTGTTTCGTTCCGAGGGTTGTAAAACGAAATGAAACCAGGTTTGCCGCCGTTTCCGTTGTGTTGGATAGATGAACTATCATCTCGAGGTGTATCTTCAGGGCTAGTTTGTTGACTTTCTGGATCGTCAGTGTATTGGGACTGTTCTTCTGAAGTAGCAAGAGGCAAATAAGCTCTCTTTGGGGAGGCTTTTCTGAAGGAAAGGTGAAGAGAATCATCTGTTCACAGTGAATGAAGAAAACAATCAGAAGATGTTACACACAAGAGTGAAAGGAAGTTACTTTTATCAGTTTTACGGTGGAGAGTATGGTAACAATGGAGATGAGCAGATTGATGCCGCCTTGGCGGACGAAACTGGAGTTTGAAAAAGGTGGAATGTCAGCAAAACATCCATAAACAAGACCGAGAACCAACATCAACAATAACAACAACAACAACAACAAGAAACTGGTTCCATTTCACCAGAACCTACTACTAGTAATCTTGATCACAGAAAGTTCTTATTTTTTAATTCTGAGCATGATGTAGAGAGTACAGAGACTGCATAGTCCCAAGTTGCAGACTTTAACTCCACTTCAAGTTCATTGATACTAGTAATCTAAATGTCTCAACTAGAGTTCCTCCTAGCTAATAAACTCAAAATGTATTTTGTATAGCAAAACTCGTTCGGTATCTCTAGCCACATAATCTAAAACGAAAGGTACTAGAAGAACCTAAAAAGGCTGAGCATTACACTTTGAGAGAGATTGATTGAAGAAATGTCACCTGAGGTTGAAACGACGGAACCAATACAGACGCCGAGGAGGACACGAGTTTAGCAGCCATGGCCCAGTGAAAGGAGAAAGCAACACGCAGTTTAAACGCTGGCACCACCACTTAAACCCCTATGCCAAACCCATGACACTGATATACACAAAGAACTCCTCAGATTTCGCAAAAAGGAAGAGAAAAGCTGAAGACTTTCCGAAGAATAATTAAATGGAAATGCTAATTGGGGAATGTGGTGAGAGCAATTGGACCTGTTTTAGGTTATAATCTCAATCTCAAATCTCCTCTGTTTCAACTTTTTCACCGGTCAAGTCATTTTCTTCAACTTCTTCTTTAATACAGAGAGATCCGGTTATTTAAGAAAACCCGGTCCGGTTTGATTCTCTAAAGTACGGATCCGGTTTAAGTCATTAGAGAAAGACCAAAGAGAAGTAAACGATCCCTTCCCTTCCTTGTCCAAAACCAAAAGTAAACGATAAGTACACTTCCAACTTGATCCAAAATCAGGCCAGCACGAAACTCGAGAGAAAGACATCTGTAAACGGTTGCTCTGTCCGTTTCCTATATATCGGAAAGAGAAGAAAAATGGGTTCTATGTTCAGTGGAAACCGATTGAACAAGGAAGAGATGGAGGTGGTGATGAACAAAGCCAAAGATATCGTCTCCCAGTACCCTGTCGTTGTCTTCAGGTCTTTACTCTTTCAAAGTTCCTGTCTTTTTTTCTTTTTCATCTACCTATTAGGTTGTGTAGTAAGTCTCTAGTCTCTGATGTCTTTAATTGATCAAAAGCTTGAGTCTTTTCCATGTTTTTACAGTAAGACTTACTGTGGTTATTGCCAGAGGGTGAAACAGCTGTTGACACAGCTAGGTGCAAGTTTTAAAGTGCTTGAGCTCGATGAGATGAGTAAGTAAACCAATAATCTATATTGTCACTGAACCTGGATTATATGGTCCAATGCTAAATTTTACAAACTTTGACAGGTGATGGAGGTGAGATACAATCAGCTTTATCTGAGTGGACAGGGCAGAGCACTGTTCCTAATGTTTTCATCAAAGGCAAACATATCGGTGGATGCGATAGTAAGCGAACCAAAAAAATAAAAAATAAAAAACTATACACTCTCTAAACGTTAGTCAAGAACTAACTTAATCTTTGGGTGGTGTTTGATTATGTAATTTGCAGGAGTGATGGAGAGTAACAAGCAAGGGAAGCTTGTGCCTTTACTTACTGAAGCTGGTGCTATCGCTAATAACTCTTCCCAGCTTTGATGAAACTCTGGATCTGGTGTCTTATAGAGAGACAAAGGAAGCGAAGAAGAAGAGTGTTGTGTTTTATATTGTCAAGTATAACCAAATAAAGAAAGGATCCTTTGTTGTTTGCTTTAAACAAAAGACATCAAAAACTGTGTTGTTTATGCTGTGGTTTGGTTAATGAAAGACTAATTTGAGTAAAGATTCTCTCTGTTTCTCTATTTATATAGCAAGAGTAGTGCCTTGAAAATTGACTTTTGTACCAGGATGGTTAACTCTGTACCAACAACACTCAATGTTAAGACATGAAGCTACATCTTCCTCCGGTTAAGGAGAGCAAATGTCAACGAAACTTATTTGGCCAGAAAGTAAACGGTCCAGACTTGACTAGATTCAATCTGTTAAGCAGACTTGAGCTGAGAAAAAGGATGAGCAAGGAAAAGCTGGAGAAGGCGATGAACAAGGCCAAAGAGATCGTCTCCTCGTACCCTGTCGTTGTCTTCAGGTTACTGTTATTTTCCTTTAGCTTTTTAGTTATTACAAGTCTTTTGAGGTTTTAATTACAAGAAGCTCAAGTCTTAACTGTCTATGATTGTCCTGTTTCTGGAGGTTCTGCGCCTAGTAGACGAATATAGATGCAGAAGATACTATATGGCATCCAACTTCAATAGCAGTTGACTTGACCCCCTTAGTAGAAAACAGCAAGTCAAACTGCTATTGAGGATGATAGCTTGTACTAAGAGACTAGATTTGGGGAGCCAAAATGTGCCTTCTTGAATCTTGGAATGAGCTATAACAAGTTGTTGCTTAGGATCTTGAGTTTTCGTTTGCTTAGCTGTCTAGTGATTGACGTATAGACACAAAACACTCCACTCTTTGGAGTCACTCTTGATACTCAAGTCTTAAGCTTTGAACAATGTTTCTCTTTGGCAGCAAGACTTACTGTGGTTATTGCCAGAAGGTGAAGCAATTACTGACAAAGCTAGGCGCAGATTTTGAAGTACTTGAGCTCGATGAGATGAGTAAGAATCCAAATCCTGTCAATACCACCTTCTGAATGATATTCCTCGGTGAACCCTCTTGGTTAATTTACAACGGTCTCAACTGTAAACAGGTGATGGAGGTGAGATACAATCAGCTTTGTCAAAGTGGACTGGACAGAGAACTGTTCCAAACGTCTTCATCAAAGGGAAACATATTGGTGGATGCGATAGTAAGAAAACATTTTAGACAAAGCTCTCTGCACTTACTTTAGATTCAAGTCGAAAATCCACACAAGAGAACTAACTGTTCATTTGGATTTGCTTCTTCTTCTTTTTGCAGGTGTGATGGAGAGTAACCAGAAAGGTACGCTTGTGCCTTTACTGGTTGAAGCTGGTGTACTGACCAAAATCTCTTCCAAGCTTTGATGAACTCTGCAAACTTGATTCCCTTAAAACCAAATAAACGAAACATCCGCTGTCTTTGTCAACTTTGCCGCTGTAGTTTCCTTTGCTGAACCACTGGAGACTGCGTGTGTTATCTTGTAACGAGAATATTGCTTTCTTGAAGCTCTTATCGAAAAATAGCAATTTGAACTTCAACAATCTTTTTGTGCTATATAAAAAGAAAAAATAAAATACTGCAACAATCAGACAGGTTGGTTACAACTCAAGCTCATGGAGAAAGCAAACAAAGGCAACAAAGAAGACACAAGCCACCATGGCGAGGTCACAAGTGGTGTTGGTGCTAGGCAGCTATTGAGAGACTAAGAAAGTGGACGTTCACAGTTTTGTATGCTAACTTCGCTTCTCTACATCTTGTTCAAACTAATGTGTATAAGATAACGAACATAAACACTGTTCTTATGTAACTGGGTACAACTTTGTAAGTATACAATATCAAACCGTAGATGGTTTTTCTACTCTTTTAGCACTTTACATCACCATGACTCAATAACACTCTCTACTTCATCATTGCTCATACCAGAAGAAGAGAGCTTCCTACTCCAATACTCTACACTTCCACCACTACTAACCCATGCTTCATCATCATCATCTTCTTCATGAAAATGATATTCCACACCTGAATCTTCAGAACTAAACAAATTCTCAAACCCATCTACATATTCATCCTCATCATCCATATCACTATTATAATCATCAACGCCTTCATCCTTTTTATCATCCTTCCTATACTCTCCCATGCTTCCTCTCCTTCTCCGTTCACGTCTTATTCTCTTTCCTTCTTGTACAAGATCTATCAAACGTTCTCTAATCACCAACGTCTCATCTTTCTCTAGAAGATCACCGTTGTCATTGTACGCTTCCACCAGAAACACAGAGTCTCTCGTTCCTTTAACACTCACATAGAATAGCTCTGGATGTCTCACTATCAACCCTCTTAACTTGTTCGGTAACCCAAACTCTTGTCTGAAGTGTGTCAAATGGTCTATCAAAGTCCTTTTCTCCACCGTTAACCCCAACACTTCTCTCACAACTGCGCAAGCTCGCTTCTCCGCCTCTATGGACTCGCTAGCTAGACCTTCAGATGAAGTTTTGTAAGGACACACATCAGGTGATTCTCCGAACTTGATCAAGTACTCTTGGTGTCTCCTCTTCAAGTTCAAACCTCTCCTGAGATTCAAACGCTTGAACTTCAAAGGACGATCAACGATCAAACCTCTATCAACTTCAGGCGATGGCATTTGCTTCGCCAGTTCTTGTTCCCACGAGACAAGCTCAAGCGCTCTTCCGTAGGACGTATCAACAGTCTTGAACTTGTCTGGATAATCATTACAGAGACGAGACCTGAAGTTAGGAGGGAAGCCCAAATCCGGACCAATGTGAACCAGTTTAGACAAAAGCAACCTCCGGTGAGACGACAACATCAGCAGCTTCTGGAGCTTAGTAGCAAGTTTATCAGCAATCTCAGACTTTAGATTCAGTTCTTGCAACGCCAGGGAGGATGCAGCTGGTGTCATACGGACACAGAGTGTAGATAAAGACTTAGTGGCGTTCATAGGCAAATGTGGTGTAGGAGTTGTGAAAAGCTGGAAGATTGTGGGATAGCGACGGATCATGGAGAGGATGGTTCGTGGGTTTTCGATGCCGAGGTAGGAGCTGCATTTGTAGAGGATTTGGATTGGTATGTAATGCTTTGGTTTGGAGAGGAGTAAAGTTTTCAGCTTCTGCACGAACCGGACTCTGTTCTGCTTCACCACATGCTTGTCTAGAGATGGGTTCCTGACGATCTTGTGAGCTGAACATGAGATGGCAAAAGACAGAGGTGCGAGTTTCTTGGAACTGGGATTAGTAGTTAGGTTACATCTTCGAGAGGGAGACTGTAAAGGGTGGAGGAAGGTGGAGGACAAGAAGAGGTTTTGTGGAGAGCAAGGGAGAAGTTGAGTAAGCGTCATCATCATCAGCCTGATCTCTCAGAAAGTCATATACTCTTTGTCCTATACAAAAAGTCAAAGAAAGGATAAAACTTTTAATATAGCAAGAAGCTCTTTGAGGCATTTATACAAACACATTGTGTGCAACTATAATCTTTTTTTTGAGAACTCAAAGGTTTGGACTTGCTAATGACATAATTGACGGAGTAAGCACACATGGGAAGATAGAGATTTGAGGTTAATGGTTTTTTACCTTTTGGTAATTGCAGAAAGAAAAAATAAAGATGATCAAACCAAAAACTAACCGACTTCGGATGTAATTTATTATTCAACTCGGAATTTGTTATATTTTGCAAGAGATGTCCTTGTTTGTTAACTTTTTTTCGTTAATGACCCCTTACGTTAAAATTGAACAATTTAAGTCAGTGGCAGTTACACCGCGCGCCAAGAAAAAGAAAATATGAATATACAAACTCAGTCTCATTAACCTCAAACTCTCTTCTTCTTCTTCATCTTCTTTCTCCCCCTTGCCTCCCTTACGTACCCTTTTCTCTCTCTCTCTAACCTCAAACTCTCATCTTCTTCTTCATCTTCTCCCCCTTGTCTCCCTTACGTACCCTTCTCTCTCTCTCTCTCTAACCTCAAACTCTCTTCATCTTCTTTCTCCCCCTTGTCTCCCTTACGTACCCTTCTCTCTCTCTCTTTCTCTCTCTAACCTCAAACTCTCTTCTTCTTCTTTCTCCCCCATTGTCTCCCTTAAGCACCCTTCTCTCTCTCTCTCTCAAGGGTTAGGATCTTCTTGATCAACTTCTTGTGGTAAGTCTTATTTGGTCCTCACGTAATGGGCCTCTTGCTATTTCTGTAACTTCAGACTGTTAGAGTAGTTTGATCTAATAAAGTTTGTTGCCATAGAGAGCTTTGAACAGAATCAAGATTTGAATGGTCATTTGGTTGTTCCTTCATATCTATGTATATTCATTTGCATTCCCTGTAGGATGATTAGATCATGTGGTCTTGTATCCAGTTCCCACTACTTCATTCTTAACAGATTGATTTCTAAAAAACGTGTTTCTTCCTGCAGATCCTTGATCACCAGCAAAATCCTCTGCTTTTTATAGCATACCTGCGCTCTCATCATTGTGGTTGTGGGAAACATAAAACTCTTTTCAGAAATTGTATAGGTAATTACTAATTAGACTATGCACCACCGATCCTCTACTAGCGAGTTTTTTTTTAATTGTTTTATTTATGGATGAAAGTGCATGTCACACCAAGAGCTATGTAGATTTATGCTAAATATTATTAATTTGATCATCTTACCATTCATAATGCATAGTTTACAAAAAAATGTCATATGATTAATTTGCTCATCTGTGAACTGATTACATCCACTCATAATGCATAGCTTACAAAAAAAATGTCATATGATTAATTTTCTCATCTGTGAACTGATTACGTTACCATTCATAATGCATAGACTTACAAAAAATGTCATATGATTAATTTTCTCATCTGTGAACTGATTACGTTACCATTCATAATGCATAGCTTACATAAAAATGTCATATTATTAGTTTTCTCATCTATGAACTGATTACGTTACCATTCATATATAATGCATAGCTTACAAAAAAATGTCATATGATTAATTGTTTCCCATATCCAGAAAGAGTGCTCTTTGTCGTCGCACATGCACTCGTGAACGTTAATTTCCTACTTGAATGCCATATGATTTTCTCAGCTATGCATTATGAATGGTAACTTAATCAGTTCTTTTTTTGTAAGCTATGCATTATGAAAGGTAAAGCAAACAAGTGTCTTCGGACTTGATCTTCTAGCAAGTGCTGTGATGTTGTTGGTTGATTCGTTATCATGCTGTTTAATTTGCGGTTAAGTCAAACTTATTGTGAATACTTAAATATTCATTTCAGGATGGCACACACTCAAGTTGAGAAGAGAGATGTGGACATAATCATAATAAGTCTCATCCTTGGAACCGTGGCAATTCCCACATACCATGCAGCTGTAGACGATATGACACCAAACCGAATCCACAGTGCAATGTTTTTATTTGCAGCTGGTATCTTGGGATCAGGAGTAGCCACCTTCATTAGAAGCCATCTCAAGGGTAGATCACTAATTCGATCATGTCAGGATGCTCTATGGTCTCTACTCTGCTTTCTGGTTGGTGGCTTTATTCCATTTCTAGTCGGTACAATGATACAAAACCGAGTGGAGAGAATCATCTTACTCATTGTGTTGACAAGTCTCCTCATCGGCCTGGTCCTCATCATAGACTTTCAGCTGAAAAACAGAAGCAACCAAGAACCACGTGTAAAATCATATTACACAACGTGGGGCTTTACCTTAGTTGCTATTGGTGGTATTGTTTTTTTCTCTGACATGTCAAACCAGCTGAGTAGAAAAGCATAAACCCACTAGACCTTATTAAATTATGGTGTAGTTTTGTATTTATTCATATATTTTAGAAGGAACCATTAGATCTCTCTTTTCTTCATTCACAAATAAAATCTAATTATTTATTAAGGTTAATAAAAATTTAAACATTCTAACTTTTAACGTGTAAACGAAAAAATACTTCATAAATAATAGTATAACTATTTTTAAATTCTTTGCCAGGTTTTGCAGATATTTTCTATCTTAGGTGGTATATTAACATGTCTATATATCTTATTATATAAAGCTTGGTTCTTGAAAGTTACTAATTAACATTATTGCGATATGTGTCAATAATTTTTTTAAGATTGCAACATGTGTTAATGTATATTATAATTAAAAATATATATTAAGATAATAACAAAAACAAATTTTGTTAAAAAGTAATTGTAAGTATATCTAATAGTAATTTTCTATTTTAAAATCCTAAACAAAACATAATTGCAAATGATTATTTAATAGTAATTTTCCTTTTCATATTTTTAAAGAGGTTAAAATTTATAATGATATAAAATATATACTAAGATAACAAAAAATGAATTTTGAAATTGATTTAATAATAAAAAGGAAAATTTTAAAAATACTTAATAATATTCTAAAATTACTTAATAGGAAACTTGGTTCTTCAAAGTTGTTAATTAACATGATTATGACACATGACATTTATATATTTAAAATTGTGATATGTGTTAAACTACTTCATAATTTAAAATAAATATATATGATAATAAAACGATTTTTGGTGAAATTAATTATATAGTAAATTTCGATTTTAAAAATCTTAAACAAAATATTATTTCAAAATATTATTTAATAGTAATTTCCTTTTTTAATAATGTGACATGTTTTAGAATATCTCATGATTAAAACAATTACTTAATAATATTCTAATTGTGAAATTACTTAACAATTACTAAAATAAAAACAAAAACGAATTTTGAAATTTATTTAATAGTAAAAAATAAATTTTAAAAATTACTTAATAATATTCTAATTGTTAAAAATATACTAATAAAATTAAAAGTTAAAAAAAATTCGTAAATATTTAATAGTAAAATTTAATTTAAAAAAATTAAAGAACAAAAATCCAGAATGGGATCCTCCGTGTGAATATAAGTTATTTAATAGTAATTTTTTAGAAAATTTCCTTTTTACAATTCTTAAAGAATAGAAGTTTGTAAAATAACTTATTTAATACTAATTTTCCTTTTCCAAAATCCAAAAAGATAATTGTAAAAGATTATCTGTTATTAATTTCCTTTTAAATTTTTGAAATTTTTTAAAATATCTCATGATTAATAAAATATATAGCAAGATAATAATTGTTTTTTTTAAAGTTATTTTAGAATTATTTATTGGTATTTTTCTGCACTTTTTTTTACAAAAAAATAATTTGAAAAAATAATTTTTGTAAATCTTTAATAGTAAAATTTAATTTTAAAAATTATTTAATAGTAATTTTTAGAAAATTTCCTTTTAACAAATCTTAAAGAAGAGAAGTTTGTAAAATAACTTATTTAATACTAATTTTCCTTTTCTAAAATCCAAAAAAAAGATAAACGTAAAAGATTATTTGATATTAATTTTCCTTTTAAAATTTTGACATCATTAAAATATCTCATGATTAATAAAGTATATAGGAAGATAATAAAACAATTTGTTTAAAAAAAGTAAATTTAGAATTATTTATTGATATTTTCTGCACTTTTTTATTTACAAAAAATTAAACAAAAAACATTTGTCCAATAATTATTAATACTATTTTTCGTTTTCTAAATTTCTAAAGAAAATATATTGTAAAACAATTTGATAGTAATTTTCATTTTCTAAAATTTTAAACATAAGAAAATAAAATTGTAAGAGAATGTTTAATAGTAATTTTTTTTCTTCAAATCCTAATAAGAAAGATTTATAGACTAATTATTTTAAGTATTTATTATGAATAATTTATTTTCCTATTTAAAAATCATAAACCAAAAAGAACTATACATATCTATATATATGATTCAACTCTATAATTTAAAAAAATAATAATAATAAACCGAAAAGAATTATAATTATACATATCTATATATGTGATTAATCTCTCTCATATATTGTCAAGACACACAAGAAAAATATCTGGTGAGTTTTCCTACATGTTATTTCACATATTCGCGTGTTATCTTTTTTTTTTTTGGTGTCACATGTTGAAGAAATATTTAGATATCCTCATCTTTACATTAAACTGATGTTGAATATTTTTAAAAAGAATATAATTGTCATGTTGTTATACATTAGTTATTGTTACAATTATACTTAGGCGTTTGTACATATATAGATGTAGGGGTGAACATGAATCGGATATCCGGGTTTTTGGAGATATTCTGATCCGATCCATTTTATCAGAAAAATCAATTATTTGATCCAATTCGATCTGTAGCCACACGGATATTCGGTGCTCTGGATATTCCGATAATTTTAGATTTTCGACTAGATATCCGATTCGATCCGTAAAAATAAATTAAAATTAGTAAATAAATATTAAATTCCAAAAATAAGATAAAATAATAATAACATTTTATTACAAAAATAAAAATTATTACTTTTTAAAATTCTAATAAATAACTTAATAAATTTATTAAAACGTACTACAAAACTTATATACAATATAATATTTATATTAATTATATATATAAACGTGACATACATGTATATCTATTGTGACTAAGTTAATGCGACTATTGTGCTTATGTGTGTATGCTTATGTGTGTTTATTCTTATCAACATATAAAATTTGGTTATGTTGTTGTAGATCATGCTACTATGAAATTTAAATCAAAGATAACGACTTTGCAATGGATTGTTGTAGGTCATGCTATTAAGGAATTTAAATCAAAAAGAAAGATTTTCCAATAGAATAGTGTTACTAATAACTCGCCTATAGAACATGAATATTGAAGTCGAAATCCTAACCGGAAGTTATGTGGAAAAACGGATTTTATTCCTAGAATAAGTCTTATACCAACATATGCAAGATGACCTTTCAAAATGAAAAAACTTCAATTTCCTATAAGAGTGTTCAATGAAATGACTATCAACAAGAGTTAAGGTCAAAGCTTAAAAGGTTGATCTATTTGTCAAGTCCAGTCTTACAATTATATGTTGCACTATCAAGAGTCATTACAACTGGAGAACTTCAAAATTTTAAAACATAGCGACAATAGTGTTTTACAAAATATTGTATATAGAAAAGATGTTAAAGTCACACAATGAATGCTAAAGTAAATAAATTTGATTTTTTATCTAGAAATATATTCGATATTTAGCTGACTATCGATAAAACATATTGACTTGTGTTATGTAATATTAATAATTTTTAATTGTGTCGTTTTTAATTTGTCTTACACAATATAAACAATACAGAGAGTTCACAGTTCTATATGTTTCAATTAACTATAGCTAATATTATTTTTTAAAATAATAAAATGAAGTATTTATTAAAAAAAATAGCAATGTACTATTTAAAACATCATTATTATTGAAATAGAATATCAATCAAAATTTATGTAAGAAAACAGATTATTGTTATTAAAATATCACCAATATATACTGAAAATCCAAGAACTAACATGAGAAAAATATTTCCAATTTTTTATGTGTTCGTGATATTTTCTAAAATATGTTTAATATGTAAGTGCTTTTTAAATTTGAACACAATAATAAGCATATATATTTTTATAAATAAAAATTTTCATATATAAATAATTTGATGTTTAACTAATTATTTTAAAGACATAAATAATATCATCATGCTAATTTTTTGAATTAATAAGGTATAAACTAATAAGTATTCATAAGAAGATTATACCCGCATATGCGGGAAAACCACCTAATATAAATATATATATATAGTATTTTAATATTACTAAATTAAATTTAACATAAATTTAACTATGATATTATCATAAAAGTTTTTTAATTATTATCAAGATAATGATAAATTATCATTAAAATTTATAATTAAGCATAAAATGACTAAATCTAAAATTATGAAGAACATTACAAATTATATATATTAAAAATAACTAACTATATATATATAATCAAAACTATTAATTAAAATTAGTAAGTATATAATAAATAACCAAAATTTCATAAAATTATGGAAAACATGACAAATAAGCAAAATAACATAAAACTATGGAAAGTATATCAAATCATAAATCACTTCATAAGTATAACCAAAACTATTGATTAAAATTATTAAGTATATAATAAATAACCAAAATTTTCTAAAACTATGGAAAATATGACAAATAAGCAAAATAGCTAAAACTATAGAGAATATGACAAACCAGAAAAATCATTTCATAAATGATTGTATATATTATTGATAAATATTTCCTCCCGAGTGGTTATCTAGTTTTTTGTATACTAATTATTTAAATTCATATATATATATATATATATATATATATATATATATATATTTGTTTCTCCCGTAAAACAGATTCTATATATTTGCTGATTTCCTCTCTCTTTTTATCCTAATCCTAATATAAATCAGAGAAACTTCATCGTTGAGTATAAGTTGCGACTATCTATAAAATTAGGGTAACCAGATCATTAGCTTGGATCACCACCATCGTTTTATATATTTACTATAATATTAATATTGCAGTAATTGAAGAGATGATGACAGTGTACAACCTTGTGGTGACTTATCTACTTTTTGTTGTAGCAATCATTTGGTTCGACGTCATCGTTTATATATATTATTACGAAGAACAACTAGCAGAAGAAGAAGAAGATGAAGACATCGAACTTGGGAATGATAATCATTGTTGTGGCCTCTGTCATGAAGATGTCAAAGCTTTCTCCGAGATCCTTCGTCTATCAAAGTGCGAACATATACGATCCAGATTCTCTCAACTCAAAAAAGATTTGACTTATAATTTTTTGATAAACGCAACTTTTTAGATTGAAAGAAACAGAGTATCTCTGTTTTTTATTCATATGAATTACGAGCAGCTGAGTTTGTAATTAATATTTTGCATATTTGAGTAACTTAATTAATGTTTTTAATAGTATATTTTTAGCTTGCTACCTTAATTTATGCGAGGTTATTCCGGAATCTTATCGTTAAAGAGAATCCTTATCATACTTATTAACTTGATCTCAGTACATTTGACTTAATTTGATTAATTCAATATATACTAACATCTTAATTGGATTGAATTGTCGGTATCCTCATTGTGTATATTATAACCCCAAAACGTTAATATAACACATATCAATTAACAAAAAATGTAATTATTTCTCTGACTATACCATAGTAATAAAATAACTAAACCAAAAATACGTATACTAGTCAAGGGTTTGATTCGAATGGGGAGAGGATTGTAATTTAGTTCAGGACGCTAAATCCTAAAACAGTATTACTTCGGAAGAAATTCGAAGGCATCAAAATCTTAATTACTCCGGAGTATAATATATATAACTATATAATTATGCATATGTCGAAGTATATATCTTTAGTTTTTTCTTTTCTTTCGTCGTTGAAATAGTTTATGAAGTTTTGAAACCTTAAATAGCGAGAAATTTTTAGTGCTGTGAATCAGGGAAGGATGGTGTTGACGGTAAGTACAGAAGAATTTCAGAATGCCCTTATGGTGCTCGGTTTTGTATTGTTAATGCTGTTTGGTATATTACCGGACATTCTGGCGGAACGTCGTGAGGTAATTCTCGAAGAAGAAAGACGACGTGGCCTCAAAAAACCGTCAGATAACCTCAAAAACTGTGTATGCGTCAGCGGAACGGATCAGTGTCCAGTCTATCACGAGGATCTCAAGTCACTCGAAAAAGCACTTGATAACTCTAAGTGCAAGCACATTAGAGCCATCTTTGACAGCTTTAAACCTAACCCATAGGTTTAAATTGCTAAATCTTTATTTCTACCTAACCCATAGGTTTAAATTACTCAATCTTTATTTCTCTGAAAGACTTTGTTACTTGGGTTGTTTTAAGACTTCAATTACGCATTAGATTTATGAGAACGTTTGGAGAATTTCAAACTCGTTTTTACTTACGCGTATTGCCTTATTTGATACTAAGAGTTTATTTGTATCTATGATTCTTTGCGCACATCAGTCACATTTCCTACATGTTTGGGAGTAAGAAGTGTAGGAACATTTATATATAGTCTAGATGACGTTTTGAGTTTTGTAATTTAATGGAATAGTGTATTGGAAGTCCAGAGTGAAATCCACTATTAGTTCATAAACAGCTCATAACATGTCCAATGAAAGCTAGCTAGCCAATCTCTATAAACTTATAAACAAATTAATGAATAAGTTACTGCATTTTGCACTTTTAGCATGCTCCTATTGTCTAAATTGTCATTTTTTTCAAGCAACCACTTATTCGATATGCGCAAAGAATATTAAATCATATTTATAAGCATGAGTTTGTTGCTTCACACTTTTGTTTTTGTTTCCTTCTGTATTTTCACACAAAAACATCTACTTAAATCAGACTTTCATTCAAACGTGGTTGCTTTCTATGCAAGCTACTACCGAGGACTTTGGTAAGACTCAGGGAACCATCTCTGAAGAAGCCGATGTTTTAGCTTCACCAACAAGGTAAAGGCTCCATAGCATGGCAAGTGCATCACTGCAACTGAGAAGTACCTGTAAAAAAAATGCCACATAATTAAAATGTAAACATCCCTAAATATCCAACGAAACAATGGAGAAAACTGAAAAACATTTATGAAATTTTCAAATTACCATAGTGGAGCATAGTGGGATGCTAAGTCCAGGAATGGGTAAGGCCACCTATTAATAAACAATAAGTGATTACTGTCAAAAGTTAAGAGTGATTACATCAAAAGAAATCAGTGGAATTTGTATGAAATGTTACCATATATGGACTAGCGAGTGGAGAGTCCATTGGAATAAAACATAAGCTATTGTCCATAAGAAGAAGTAAGCAATTCTGAAGCATGGAAAGCTCTGTAATAATGAAAACTCAATCATCAATTAAGAATAAATCAATGAGTATGTAGCAAATACTGTATATTTCGTTTGTTAGAATCTGAGATATACCAAAGAGTTCAAAGCAGCATCACCAAGCAAGAAAATTGCGTTAAGAGAGTGCATGCTGATCACCAGCTGCAATATTGGTCACATATATTTTCTACTATGAATTGATCACAAATGTGTTTATATAGTGAATCAAAAAATGAAAATAGCTTATTAGGTTGCATACCACATTGAGGCTATAATCATGAATCTCAAGGAAAGGAACAATGATGAACCAGAAGACACAGTCAGTGAGCAAAACTGCACCTGCATTCATCTGTTTCACCCGATATCCAATAAATCATAAAAATCAGATTATATTGTGCATGATTATGGATTTTGATTTTAATTACCTGAAATATTATCTGGAAAACATATCCCCAAACACCGGCTAGATTACTGGAGTATTGACTCTGTTGAAGAGTATGATCAGAGCCTTTGGATATCGCTCTCTCTGAGTCTATGGACATGGCCTCAGTGCTATCTACTCTATCACCAGCCACTCTTTTGTTGTATTGGTAACATCCATGCAGCGAAAGAAGCGAGCCTAGCTGTTAAAGAAAAAGTACATAAAAATGTAAGAAACTTGAATAGTGTCACAAATAAATTAAATAAGCATAGTAAACATGTTTTGAGATTGAACATTACTCCAAAATAGAGAGTAATCAAAGCAAAAGTCCACCTGCAGATCAGAACAAAAGAGACAACAAAGGAAAAATAACATTAAACACCAACAAAAAAAAAACAGAGATATTGTTTTTGTATCCATTCTCTAAAGATAGGTAGAGCTTACTGTGTATAGTAGAAGAAGATGGTAGGTCCATCAACAACTCCAATAACGATAAGCATAATGAGAAGAACAAGAAAGGCAACAACCCGAAAGGCAAGAAGCCAAGCTGGGTGAATATTGCGTAGACAAGGCCTCCAAGTCTCATCTTCATATACATTACCCGACCACTCTTTCTCTCCACCGTCTCCACCTTGTTTCCGGCGAAAGCCTTCGTATTTGAATATAAGAAAAGCGGTAATAACCATTGCTATAGCCATCCATATGCAGCAGATCATAACCCTCCAGTTAAACCAGTAGCTTGATGCTGTTGTGTCCACTATTGTGGTTGATGGATGCCAAGCATCTTTTAACTCTGCATATGAAGATGGTGATGATAATAACGATGATGATGATGAAGCCATTTTGTCCCAATGTTTGAGAATAAACAAAAACAGAGTAAAGACTAAAGACAGTGTGGGATTATTTAGAACAATATGTAGGGGGATTTGAAAGCTTGAGTCACGAGGTGGTTAAAGATAATTGATGAAGCAAAGGGAGAGATTCGAAGCCTTAAGAGCATGTGTTATTGCACATAAAGATGAAGTAAACCATGACTAAAGAATCTAGCTGATCAGATTTGAAAGAAAAATGTTTTAATAAAGAAAAAGAGAGAAAGAAAGTGAATAAAGATGAATAAGATGGAGCTGATGTCGAAGCTAAGGAAAGAAATGATCCTTGCAATAAAAATGCAAAAAAAAAAGAAGACTGTGGATGTGTAAGAGAACACGATTCTTTGCTTCTTTGCTTTAGGAAAGACAAGTATTTTTATACAGTGTGAGAGAGAGCTAAATAGTTTTAAAAAGTTTTTTTTTGTCAACAAATAGTTTAAAAAAGTTAAATGCTCAAATTTATCAACAAAAAAAATAGCACAATTTTCACTATTAAATTTTCCATGTGTATGAAATGGTAATGGATTCGAGGCACTTGGTTGAGGATTTATGTCTTGAAAGGAATATGTTTATTTTAGATTTCTATTTGGCGTATAGTCAAATTGATGCATTGATACATTGATACATGGGAGTAATATAGACACGTATATGCGGATAAATTGTTGAATATAAATTTATGTTTAGATGCTCAAGAATCTATAAAGATGTAATAAAATAAAAGGCATTTCGATGTGGAGTCTCAATCTTTTTGCAAATACCCAAAAAAAGAGAGTATAAAAAAAGCTTTAAAACTCTCAAACATACATTGGGACATATGCATTGTTTATGTGTCCTTTCTCTTTCGTTATACTATATGTTACGTATCACATGTAAGACACATACGTGGATATGTGTATACGCGTATAAATACAAAGATTCCAAGTGGGGAGGAGACAGATATGGCTTGTGTTTAGTTAGGTTATACAGTTCCGCCACTTAAAAAGGGAATAAATATATATGTGATATTATATTAAATAAAAATGAAAAATAAAGGATATATTTGGGAGCTCTCTAAAGAATTATGAAATGTTTCTTTTTGACGATTTTGATGTGTCAATAACAAATAAAAAATTAATTAAGGAAAACATCTTTGATGTGGCTAGTATATTTTTATTAAGCTAAATGTAATGATAGATTACTTTTGGTCAAAGGCAACGAGTGGGACACATCAAACCCAAACCGAAGACTTTAATGAGGTTTCAGATAAACATGCAAAGACCAGAGAATGGGACCCTTTCTCATTCTTCTTAATAAAATACTTTTTTTTTGGTAAGATGTTAAGAATATTAAGAATATTATTATTCTTAATAAATACTTTCAATAGTAATTTTTATATTCCAAGTTCCAAGTTCCAACTTCTACTGTATATGTTTGAGAACAAATGTTTTGAGTTTGAAACTTGAATGGAAAGTTATTTGAAATGGATCACGTGATGAGTAGTAAGATTTGGCAAATGTATGCGCAGATGGCTTGTTTGCTTGTGAATTCCCCTCCTCAAATGGAGTGAACTTTATTTATTTAAATGAATGAATGCATGTTTGATAAAAAAAAAAAAGAGTAGTAAGATTTGAAGAATGTGGCTAGTGTATTTAATAGTCGTGACTAGTATAGTTGAAGCAAATAAACAGCATTCAGAACCAAGTTGAATCAAATTAGAATATAAGTTTTGCAAGTGTAACTAATTTTGAACAAAATGCTTTTGAAATTTTAAAATTTAACCAATATGTATCTACATATATAAATTTATATATATGTACATTTCAATATAGCTATACCTCACTCAAACTATGCCTCAAAAATGTACCACGACAGTATCCTTCGTTGGTGCATTGTAGATCCTTGCAACGATCCTGAACAAGAATGAGCGACACATAATGTTGAAATATTTGCTTCAATCTTGTTTTATGGAATGATCCGTATGTTTGCAACCTAGATTGTGTCTGATTAATTTGGTTACGTGATTAGCTTAATGTCTAGTTGGTTAATTCATGCGGCTTCTAAAACATTTTAAATATGTAGAAGAAATCATCAGTACACTCAGGTGTAAGTAATTGTGTTTTATCATAAAAGTTGAACAATTAAACTCACTAAGAAATGTTTTGAAAAAAAAAATGCTGGAAATTAGTTAGTAACTATTTCTGGTGGGGTTTACTTGTTTAGATTTTCTCCTTGATGATAGTGCATGGCTTGCTGAATACGATAAAGTATCTATTAAAAAAACAAGTACGATTAAATCAAGAAAAAGCTGTGTATTTTTAATGGGCCATCATAAGGAATGCTTATTGGTAACTCCAAGCAAGAAGAAAAAAAAAATCTTTGCATTAATTAAAATAAACCAAAATATACGATCCTAGTGGACCAGCCTTGGGAAATGCTTATTGGCAATTCCAAAAGATTTTGATTCCTAATGCTGTAAGACTTTTGTCTCTTGCCATACAACAGCCACTGCAATTTAGGCATACAATTAAAAGACATAACACTCCTACATGCTAGTATGTGATTAATATTTGATCAAATACTCTATTATGTGTATTGTTCTTTTTTTTTTGAAAAAAAGTTATGTGTATTGTTCTTGCAGAGCATCAAGTTGATTAATCAAATCTATTTGGGCCTGTGTTAAGAATCTAACAAATAACGGCTTTCATGGCTTTGTTAAAAGCTATCTTTTCCAAATAAATCAAATAGATTTGAAACGATCAACGAAAGACCAAAAAATAAAGTTGTGGGATTTATGAGTCATGGGGAAACCATTTCTGTCGGCAGACTCCTTTTCCTTCAATTATTTTTTGCTTTGTTGAATTATCATTGAAGAAAAACACACTTGACATTGAAAATGCTCCAACTAAATAAGAAATTTATAAACAAATAAAGTTGATTTTTAACTCCAAATTTCAAGCATATAGCTTAATTGTGTAGATGCATTTGTTTTGTTTTTTTACCAAAAAAAGTTATATTACATTTTATAATAGGTGAGGCTACATGTCGGTCACGTTGGTTCGAAGAGGAATTGAGGATTTATGTGTGACATAGGGACAGCTGCCACAAACAGAACCAAAAGACGACAGCGACGCGACTTGGACGCTAAGTAAACGCGTTTACAACTAAAACTGATGTTAGCTTCACGTTACTACTACTACATTCTATTTTCAAATCGACAACACACAATACTATAACAATATTTCCATCTTTTTTTTTTTTGGTTGTAAATGAATATTTCCATCTTTTGTCTTTATTTTTCAATGAACAAACTCGCAAGGTTTCTTTCACAGTTTGGTTTCTCTAAAATGCACACCACATTATTAAAAATATATAGTTTGATGTTTATACATTGTTATATCGCATTATAATAAAACTACTTTTATAAAAATATAAAAACTAGATCACATTATCGAAGATGTATTGAAAATAGAAAAACAATGCTTTTTAATGGTTATATGATGAAATGCTAAACTAGATACAGAAAGAGTTTGGTACCTTTCATGGATTCACAATCTTGAAAGTTAGAAAAGAATCGCCCAAACGAAAAGAAAAGAAAATGTTGGAAGAAACCAACATGATGATGTTTATATAACAAACAAAAAAAATGTTCAAGAAAGAAAAAATATGAGTAAGTGAAATTTAAGAAAGTGTGGGAAGCATGAGGAGCTTAATTTAAAAGCAATGAGAGGAGCCTTGCCAAATTGGGGTTAACTAAAGGTAGTTAGTTAGCTTAGCTTACATGTTTCAAGTTCTTTTGTTCTCCAAAGCAAGAATCTTGTGTCCTAATTCTCTTTCATTTTATTAACAACTTATAAGATTACGAGTTTTTTCTATATTGGTATGTTGTATATAATCGAGACGCCGCATACAATATCGTTTCTAAAGAGTGAATGTCAAAATTAATTAAACTCATATATCCTCTTCTAAAATTCTAATAATTTTTAGAATCAAAAACGTTAATGTTCAAAAAAAAAAACGTTTTTCGAATTTTAGTTTCATTTCAAGTTTACTTCTTTTAAATCTTTAAAAAATTAGGTGTTTTGCGTCACATGTGAATCTAAAATATTTATTTTAAAAACATTTTATGCAAGGTGTAAAAGGCAAACGTTACCCAAACACAAAACGATAGCTAGTGTGACATTATCGTTGGGCCTGAAAGTTCACCAAACTAAAAAAAAAGAAAGGATGAACCCTGTGAGAAAAAGCAGGGTGATGTTTGTATGGGCCTAGCGTATAACGTCAGCCCGAACGAACGGGCTCAGCCCAAGTTTTTTTTTTGTTTCGTTTGCTCAAACGATGACGCTTTACTACAGGTTACACACTTCTTGTAGAGTAACAAAGGAAACTGGTTTCTTGCACTTATATGTTCGCCGGCGAGCAGACACGACCAGAACGATATTCCGACAAGCTTCTTCGATCACCAGAAGAAAACATCTAACTAAATAGTTAGGTAAATTCACTTTCTAGCAATTTTCTGCTCTATCTCATCCATACGACCACCGTCTCCGCCGCCGTTAAAAAAATTCCGATATCAAAATTTTCAATTTTTTTTAATCCAATTAATCTCTGCGTTGTCTCCACGTTATTGGGTTTCGTAAAGTGTTTAGCTTTAGCTTTTTTTAATGGTGTGTGGAAAGAAACAATGGTCCTCTGTTTTTGATCTTTGATGTTCCCATTGAATGAATGTTTCAGGAGCAAAACCAACCTCAGGAGATGAAGGACATAATGTATCTATCACCTAATCCATCTTTTTTTTGCTCAAACTTTTATCTTCTTTTATGAATCAAGAATCTATGTGTGGGGGTATTATTTGCAGAGTGAAGGCAAACGCAGGTACGCTTACAAACTTCGAAGTACTCGACTTGCTTAACTCAAGAGGTGCATCAATCACTACATCAGAGTATAAGGTCTGTCTTGCCATGTTGTTACTTTAGCCTTAAAAGGATATTTAGTGAAGTTAAATTACTTTTTTTTTGTTAATTCAGGTGTATGATTACTTGATGGAGACTCCTGCTTGCGTACAAACACTAGAGATCATCACAAACTTCTCTGATCAGTGCCAAGGTTTCAAACTCGCTAAAGCCGAGATTCTCAATATCATCAATATCAGGCCATCTTTTACTTTTGTACCCTCCACCGAACCACCTTCTACTGTCGAACTGACTCCGGTTTGTGGTTTCTTTGTGTTGTTTTCACTATCTTCTTTTACCAGATCTCTGTTTTAAATCTTTGATGATTGCGAGTTTTTTGTAGATCTTAGAGGAGCACCCTGAACGGGGAAAGATCGACGAACGTTGTATACTAGCGCTTGTGGAGGCTTTGCTACCGCTACCGCCTCGTCCTATTGTGGAAGCTGGTGGAGAAAACGAGGAAGAGGGAACAGAGGAGGGTGAACAATCATAACATGGCAACTGCAGTTTTGAGGAATGAGGATTTTCGAGTTAAATTTTTTATTCTGTTTTTTATTTGTATAAGTATCATTTAACGTTTTGAGAGCTTATATGAAGTTTACTAGATGCATACAATATGGTTTCTTCTAGCTGAATGGGTTATTTTCATTTCCATATAACAATGTAGGAAAATATGAACCATATACGACGAAGGGAAAGAAACTCATATTCGTTCTGTTTCATCTTCTTACAGAATTTTTTTATAATATTTATTTTACATTTTTGTAATTTTAATATTTATTGGATATTGACTTATTGTATAACTAGTTGTACTGTGTAATTTTTATAGTTAGTTGAATTATTTAAATTTATATATTAAATACTGTTTTAAAATTATATTATTGAAATATATTAAGTGTCTGCCTATGTGGTAATGCACTTATAAAACAAACTAAAATACATATTATTTTTAATCTAGTTTTTGATTTTAAAATTTGGCTAAAACCAAAAATTAAGAGAGACCAAACAGTATATCATATAAATTCTTACATCTTGACACGATTAGGTCCATTATTTCATGATTTTAAAAGTATAGGTGTACTACCTACACAAATGTAGAGGAATATGTTCTATACAATTATACTAAAAAAGCAAGGCAACTTATTTAAAATACTTTTCTTCTCGAATATTATTTCAAATTTCGTTGGATAAGCATATAGGGTTTGACAACTTGACATAAATGAAATAGGTATCTCAACCTTTATGAAAGCATATGTAATCCATTCATTTTCACGGATACATATAGGGTATATATAAATATTCGTATATATATGGTTAGTAAAAGCATATAGTAGACATAATCAGACCTCTTAATTTACTTAAAACATGTTAGTTATATATAGTGAGAGATGATAAATACATTTTACAATGTATAGTGTTATAATCATAGCATATTGGTGAAAATGAACTCGTATCAGAATAATGCAATAGTTTGTACTTGTACACATTTACATGCATGTACGTACTCCATCTTCCAGATATTAGATATCACATTAATTCATTATTCCACTGTTAATTTATACGGATAATATGATGATGCAAGTACAGATAATGAGTGATGTAATTGGAACAAAGATACGCGGGACAGAGATACTCTTTGCTAACTTTAAAATGTGGTGGGTCTCACTAAATTAGCTATAATATGTGCCAAAGAATATGTCTTCGTCACGCTTAGCTTATCTTATGTGATTTATATTCTCATGTGCACCATCTTCGATGCCCTTTTAGTCTTTTTTTTCCCTTTAGTTTAAAATTTTGTTCTTTTGAAAATCATGTGAAGTGAACCAAGAATGAAGTATTCTCCCTAGATCCTTACAATCTTCAGTCTCCTACTTGTCTCATATAGTTACGAAGCTTTCCCTTCAAAGTTATTTAAGTTTCCGGTTCATGAATAAGTCTAATACAATTTGGACTGTCATTTAACGAAGGTTTAATGAGGTTGCATTGTTTTCCAACATATAAAATTAGAGAGTAATATAACTACCAATATTTGATGTAATACAAACTAAAGATAAATTTAGATCTGTTGTATCTTTTCTTCTTTTTAATGAATCGTAAGGGTAAGTAACTTAGCTAGTATGTATCCCACTATCCCCACAATCACAAATCGTAGTAGCTTGAAATTCTCATAATAGCACAAAATATATACTAGTTTCCCCTTAAAATAATACCACAAACTATTGTCCTGTAAAAACAAAACACTACGATGTCAAAAAAACAAAAACAAAACAAAATACTACACAATATTGTCCTGTGAAAAACATCATTAACATTTTCAGTATTATCATTTATCATTATCAGTATACAATAACCAGCCCAAGTTCGAAATTTAAGTCTCCAAACTCTATATACAGGTACTAAAATTATATGTAATACATCGTAGCCGGTTTACATGAAAACTTTTAGTTAAAAAAGAGAATTATAAAATAGAAAAATTTAAATGGAATACTTTCCTCACAATAATACTTCATTTTCAGCTACTTCGAAATTTTTGCTAGATAGACTTATTAATTTGTCGTAAACAAAAGCAATTAGACTAGTTTTATCCGACGGTCAGGTAAAAATCCTTGAAATTTAAAAAGCGAAATATGTATACTCAATGATAATTAATCGACATGAAAAAAAGTTCAAGTTAGACAATAACACGACTTGATGTCGTACTTAATCGTTTTTAGTTCATTTTGAATCAAAGATCACTTTCAAAGTTATGATTTGCGTTTTTTAGATCTATTGCTACACAAGTAACACAACCAATTCTAAAAATCACATGCATTCATATAAATATAAGTAAAGAACTGCTAGAGGCCTAGAGCCCGCAACTTTTGGCTCATGTTCTCTTCTTTTACATCGATCAAAACTCTTTTAACTTTTGATTCGGAAATTTTGATAAACAGAAAGTATCCAAAGTAATTAACTTACTAATGATTAGTGTTTTTGAAAACCAAAGAAATAAAACTTGAAACAGATTGCCACTTGTAGAAGAAAGTGACAGATGGCAAGAGAATAAATACTTTGCTTGAGAGGAGCGAGCTAGTGGAGCCCATCAATAGGCCCACTAAGTTCGCAAAACTCTTCCTTCTGCTTCTTTCTCGTAAGTCTCAAAACAGGAAAACACAGACAAGAGACTTCGAAAAAGATATTATTCTCTCTTCCACTTTTGTCTCTGTTGTGTGACGATCAAGCCGCTATTTCTGAACTCATCTGACGGCTCAAGTTGTCTTTCTAGGCCTCATGGATCAATCGCAGCCGTCAAATAGATAAAGATAATTGGTCAAGAAGACGTGGACCCACCAAAGGAATGTGGGTCCGAGGTTTTTGGAACCACCGACGCTTTCCTTTTTCTCCGCCACATCCATCCGTATATATGGTCCATCTATACACATAAAGACATATGTTTATATAAATTTATTATTTACAAGATTAAAGTTTGTTTTTCGGTAAAACAAAATCAAAGTTTTCTTTTATCAATGATCACCAAAGTAAGGCGTATTAACTTTTCAAAAATCAAAACTGGAATTTAAAACTGGAAACAGAACATATGTATTGATTAAGTAACTAATGTCTTCACATTTTTGTAAAGGAAATATGAAGAAAATCGTTGAAAAAGATATCTACCATAGAACATTCAAAATTCAAATGATGAACCCATTGTTTACGGTTTGGTGTCCACATAAAAGTAAATTTACAAATAGTTAATACTTATATCCAAAAGTTAATCAAGAGAAAACAATAAACTATGGATCATTTAGATTAGTACGTGGGTTTAGATAAGGTCAATTGCGAAAATGAATAACTAAAGTTCAGATAGCTACAATGAGAAATTTTACTAATTTTTTTGTTAATTTTTTTTGCTTTAAATTATATTTTTAATTGAAATGATATTTTCTATAATAATAACAACATCAGTTTTAAACTAAAATACAAAAGAAAAGAAGTAAAAACAAGTTTGTAAGTGTGAACTAACTTAACTAAGTATAGTAGATGTGGTTTTGAGTGGACACAGCAATCCCGAGGCAAGAAGGGTCCTCTTCTTGCTTCCTTCTTATTCACATCCCCACCCCCAAACTCTTCCATGCCTCATCTCCTTCCTCTCTCCTCTCTCTAGATTCTGTTCATAAACTTGTCTTACAATTCTCACCCTCCCCAAACTAAACAAACACAAAATGGGTCTCACTTCTCTTCAAGTTTGCATGGATTCTGACTGGCTCCAGGTATTTCAGTTTAAAGCATGATTAGATGTCTGTATTTGCGTCTGCATGTACATTTGAAGTTCGTATATTTCTTTCAAAGAACATAAACAATTGCACTGATAAGTGTCCTACGCAAATGGTAGATCTTACACTTTAGAACCTTTTTTCTCTTTTTAGATGTGTTTTCTTTTGTTTCTTATGCTTTATAGTTTTTTTGTCTCATGTAAATACATTTGCAAATGTCTCATGTAAATGCAAATGCCAAAAAATTGTTTGAACCATTGTTCTTTGGCGTGCGAATGATTAACTGTAGCATACACGTACGTTTCTATTGTTCTTTGGTATATGTTTGAAACCTTTTTGTTTTGATATGGTTTTGTAAATTGTAATATTAGGAAGCTGAGTCAGGGGGAAGCATGTTAGACTCGACAACGACTTCTCCATCAGCAGCCGACATACTAGCTGCTTGCAGCACTCAACCACAAGTCTCGGCCGTGGCTGTAGCCGCGGCGGCTATGATGGACGGTGGAAGGAGGCTGCGTCCACCTCACGACCATCCTCAAAAGTGTCCTCGTTGTGAGTCAACACATACTAAGTTCTGTTACTACAACAACTATAGCCTCTCTCAGCCTCGCTACTTCTGCAAAACTTGTCGCCGTTACTGGACCAAAGGCGGCACTCTAAGGAATATTCCGGTCGGTGGTGGCTGCCGGAAAAACAAGAAACCCTCTTCCTCTAATACTTCATCCTCCAAAAAGCCGTCCAGTGACCTTATGGCTTTAGCTCATTCTCATCAAAATTACCAAAATGCCTCTCTAGGGTTTTCACATTTTGGTGGGAATGGGATGATGGGGTCTTACACAGCTCCTGACCATAGTAACGTTGGTTTCTTGGAGAGCAAGTATGGAAGTTTGTTTTCACAGAGCCCTAGACCTATTGATTTCTTGGACGGTAAGTTTGATCTCATGGGAGTGAACAATAATCTGGTCATGGTTGATCATGGAAGTAACGGAGATCATCAACACAATCATCACATGGGTCTAAGTCACGGACTAGGTCTTAACAACAACAACAATGGTGGTCTCATGGATATCTCTACATGCCAGAGACTTATTCTAAATAATTATGACCATCATCATTACAATCATCATGAAGATAATCAAAGGGTAACATCAGTAATGGATGTGAAGCCAAGTCCAAAGCTGTTATCGCTTGATTGGCAACAAGAGCAAGGCTACTCGGAAGGTAGCGGCAACGGAGGCGGAGGGAGATCTGACGGTAGTGGGTACGGTGGTGGTGGTGGTTATATCAACAGCTTAGGTTCGTCTTGGAATAGTTTGATGAATGGCTAAATCGTCCACTAAAACAAACTCCTTGGTTTAATAAACTACTATGAGCACTTTTTTCTTGTCGTCATCAACTAGTAGTAGAGATGCAATTCAATTATAGATGGGGTGATTAGCCAGTTTTACTTTCGTAATTGATTGCTGAATATGAGAGTAATCTTGATTAGTGAGTTAAGAAATTTTTAGTTTTTTGTGTGTTTGTGTGGTTACAAAACTATTATATATCTTCAGTTTCCAAAAACGTGAGATGAATGTAGATGCCCGGTTATATATATTGCGATTTGCGATGTAACTTTCTTTTTGCTATGCAAGAATCAATGTGTGACAACCCGTCCCGTGGACTCCACTGTCCCTTAGATCCTAGGCTCACAGCGCTGCAGCGCATCGATCCCAACTCCTCTCCATTATAAGTTTTCACTAACTTCATAATTAGGTTGTTGGTGAGGTTCGAACCCATAACCTCACTCTTTAACAACTCTCTCACAGAACAAGCTGTCACCAATTAAACTGCAGATCAATTGGTGACAGAAGGTCCACGGGACAGGTTATCACACAATGATTTCAACTTTTTATCCATATTTCCCCTTGATTTTATCTATAAGAGGACGAAAACATAGTCTACGCGCGAGAATATTTGACACTGAAAAGAAGTTCAGACACTTTCAATTCAAGTTTCAAACTGAAATACATTCTAAAGAGTAATTAAGAAATAGAAAGCTAAGCTACTAAAGAGTACATCACAAGAAAAAATTCTCTTAAGGTATATTCACATGAGTTAGCTAAAATAAACGTTAAAAATCAGTGCCAGCTAATAAACAAGATAATTATTTACTAATTCATTTAGCTGGGTCTACATTTGTGTCATCGAGCATGAAGAACAACGGCTTTAGTAGTCTAAAGGATGCTGTGTGGGCTGCTTTGTGTTACTTCCTAGGAGGATTCGTACTATTGTGCATGGAGCTCCTGGTGAAGAACAGATGGGTCAAGGTGGGGCTGAGCATTGCCATTACATCCATGGTGATTGGTGTTGCTATATTCAGCAAGGAGAAGAAGTAAGAAAAGAATTCACTAATTAAAAGTTTCATTCGGTGGGTTATCATTGTAGCTGCCATTAGCATCAGCGTGGGCTTTGCTGACATAGTCCACCGGTTGAGAGCGAGTCCATAGGAGTCTAGTCTTTTCAGTTACTGAATAAATTATTTCCGATTCCATGATATGTTTATCTATTCAACTATTATGATATAGGCTTAAATACAAATTTATTGAGTATGTATGCCTTGAATAACTTATAATTTTTGTTTTATAATTTTTCACATGAATATAGACGATTGATCAAAATTTCAAGTTCACAAGTTGTGCATATTAAAGTAAAGCGCATAACAACATATACATCATGCTAACACTAAAGCGAAGTGAAATATATCTTCTATTTATAAAACCTAAAACATACAACTTGAAACCTTCCTATTGATTTAGATTCAGAAGGGTAAGAGGAAATCCTTTATGGTTGAAACTTCCAAATTGTTGAAGTGGGAGAAGACCTCTTGGACCACAACACCAAGTCACCAATGGATTCCTTGAGGAGAGAGGATGAAAATGGTTGATGGAGGAGAGGAAGACACTCTTCCTTTAACGTTCTTGACCATTCTTGTAGTTTTTTGGTGGAGAAGATGGTGGAAGACATGTTGATTTTGCTCTGTTTTTTGTTTACTCCGTTTCAAAGCAGAGAAAAATAAAATAAAAAAGAAACAACTTGGTTATCTATAAATCGATATGTTATTTAAATGACGTGGGATGTCATGCGCATATGTTTATTGGACGCGTGTTGATCTCGCAACACTTGACTCTTTTTTATTAAATGAAATAAGGAAATGACAACTAAAAATGAATGTAATAATATTCTCTCGTGCAATCAAACCTTATTCACATGCTTACACTACGGTATACAATTTAACTGGGTCTCCTTAAGCCAGTGTCGTATTAAGCATTAATTATTATGAATGCTTAAATTAATTATGTAATGAGTTGATCGGCCTTAAAAAACATCTTAGCTTTTGCTTGTCCTAACAAACAAAAATTGCTTAATGTCTACTCTCCATTTCAAATTAGTCTATGTTTTAAAAGAGGTTTCAAGAAAATGTATTTCTCTCCATTTCAAATTAATCTATGTTTTAAAAAAAAATTGTTTCAAAAATGTATTTTTTCAATTCAATTTTTATTAGATAATAATGATAAACTGTAAATTTCAAAATAATGAATGTATTTATTAAATTTTAATTGATTAAAAATTATAGAAAAAAACAATCACAAAAGCTTATACATTTAATACTAAAATTTATTGTATTTTACTAAAAAATGTGTAAAATTCAAAACATATAATATTTTGAAACGGAGCGAATATATTTTATTGAACATAGACAAAACCTCAACACAAGTGAAGAGCTACTTTCTCAGACCAATTTTTTATAAAAAGGAAATTATTCAACTATAGTTTTTTAGTTTTTACCTATATGTGTACATATTCAATATTATTTTATTATGAATATATTCAACTTTGATAATATCAGTGAATTATTTAGCTAATCTTTTGAGAAAGAAACAAAGAGATCAGGGGAAAACCAAACTAAAGACTAAGAAACTAATCAAAAATCACAAAGTTGTGTACCATTGGATTTACAGAGTCAAAAGCATTAGAAAGAGTAAACAACAATGCTCTTTAAGGTCCATGATCATTAATTTTGTAAATAAGACTATAGAATGCAAGATACTTTTTAGAAGTTTCCAAAGTTGTGAAAGGAACAGAACAAAAGAACTCAGAGGCAACAATGGTGAAACTCTGAGTAAACTCTTTGCTCATCTCTCTCTCTCTTCCGTTTCTAGACAGAAGGGAAGTACTTGTTGAGATTGAAAGGAAGAGAGTAGAACTCTTCGCTTCTTGTGTCACCTTTGAAAGATCTAAACTTATCCCACCAATGCTTCCCTCTGTCTTTCCTTATCGACGAATCTTTCTTGTGCAATGTGTTGTCCAAGAAGAAAGCCACCACACCAGCAACAAAAGGTTCCGAGGAGAACGGGACATTCACCATATCATTGAACTGTCAAAAAGCATGCAAGAGAATTAAGAAGTTTTCATTACAATCAATAGCTTCAGGCCAGCAAAGAATCAGTGAGTTTTGGTTTACTACATACCCAACGAGCGCCTGTGTGGACAGGACCATAGCCTTTGATTGCAGTGTACTCGTTGAAGTACTGAGGGATAGACAAGCCGAGGAAGACAGAGAAGCCTAAGATGAACTTGGTCCTGAAGCTGTTTAAGTTGCAGAACTGAAGAAAACTCAGACCTCCAGCTCCTACGTATGCAAAGAAGAGACAGTACAAAGCAGCGATTATAGGTGCAGGGATTGACGCAAACACAGCTCCAAATTTTCCTGCAATTAACATATAATAAGATCATCAGTAAAAGATAAAAACTTTTAAACAAAAGCTTGTTCTTTCGTTCTTTCACTTCAAAAACTTAACCGAGAATAGAGAAGAAGATCATGAAGCCTGCAGCTATCTGAACAACCCTTCTACTACCAACTCTAGTCAACGCTAACAGTCCAGCATTTTCTCTTCACAAAACAGAAAGAGAAAATAAACTTTCAGACCCAATATATATATCCGGAGAAAATAATCAAAAATTAGACTCAGAGATGATGCTTACATAGAGACAGAAGAACCAGCACCAGTACCGAACAGCCCTGATATCAGAATAGCCACTCCCTGATCCAAAAAAACAAAAACATAACCAGCCTCAGAAACAACTGATTCTATTGCAAGATTATCATCTGGAAGTGTGGCTAAGTTACCTGCCAGCCAATACCACGGCTGAGAATAGAAGGTGGCATCATTGTTGCACTTGCATATCTTGAGACAGCTATGAACCCACCAGTTGACTTCAATGATCATCATCCACACACAAAAGAAACAAGAAAGCAAAAAAAAATGAATAACCAAAATTACAGAGCAAAATCAATCTATATTTAGAAAGCTTAAAATGTGATATACCTCAACTAGAGCAACAAAAGAAGCCATCATCATTGCAAAAGCTTCTCCAGCATCAAATGAAGGTGCACCCCACTGGAATGGCCATGGAACTCTTATCCTGAAAGACAATGAAAAACACTATTCAATCACATGTTATCTGTTTATACTCTGGTTCTTTTTTTTTTTTGTTCTGCTTAAACTGCAAATGTTATTTTTAAAGAGCTGCAGCCACATATCACACTTACCATGGAGCAGCACCTATGATGCCAGCACGATCAGTTCTGCAACTTGTCTGTGTAGTTGGTGCAGCACCGTTGTAAGCCCCACCAACTGTAAGAAGGTGAGCATAGATCCACACAATCACCACAGCGAATATTACAGCAAACCGGTCAAACACATTTTTCCCTGATTTTAGCACATGAGGCAAGTACTGCAAACATGAAAACATGAAAACATAAAATCAGATATCCATTAAAGAAAATCATCTAAAGAGCATAATCCATTTAAATATTACCTGCGAAACAAATACTAGAATAAGAAGCTCAGGCAGTCCAATCTCTATGCACTTTGCAACCTGAAAATGTAAAAAGCAAGTAGCATTTTTTAACGGTCTTCTCATTTATATTGATTTGTAATTGTAGTGTTTCAGTGGCAGCACTTACCCCTGGGAAGCCAAACTCGTATAGACCAAACCCAACTAGACCCACCAGTGGAACAGCTGAGATAGGACTTAAGAACCTAACAACATTACGCCAGAGACCACTGAAACCAAGAATCATCTGTAGAGTTGAAGCAACGATCAAGGCGCCTTGAGTTGCTCTCATAATCCTCTCAAAGCGCTGCAAAAACAATCCAAACATGATTATTTTGCTGTTAAACAATAGCACCAACAATCAGAATGACAAAAACATGAAGTCAGGAGCATACATCTATAGGGTTGGAGGTATCACTGAATCTTCCCGAGAGGATGATGGATATTGTGGTTGGCACAAACGTGTAAGACGCTCCGATTACAGCAGGCAATCTAGTCCCAAAAGTTGTTTGGAGCAAGGTGTTGATGCCGGCAACAAAGAGAATGGTCTGGACCACCTTTGCCTTCTCTTCCTGAAAATAATCAAAGCCAGAGTCACTACACACCACTACCATTCAGTATAAAGCTCATTGAAAGAGGAAGGGCTTTACATATCCACCACCCATCTGGGGAACAAGAGCAGTAGGAATGAGGACTGTTGTACCGAGCATGACAAGGTAATGTTGAAACCCAAGAAGAATAGCTTCAGCTGAAACACACACAATCATGAAAGCGACATGTAAGTCTTATATCAAACTGGATGTAGCTATAGTAAATATGAAACAAAGCTTTATATTCATTTCCACTGAGAATCTCGTCCACAGAGACAGAGCAACAGACACTTAGGTTGTTCTGTAAACTGCACAATTCCAAATCTATGGAAGAGAAGAGACAAATGGTACTCTTTCTCGTTCAGACATTGGTTGAAAGTGGAGGTAACTATAGTAAACATCAACCAAAGCTTCATGTTCATTTTAGGCAAATAGAAAGAAAAAAACACAAATCTTGCCAACAAATCTCGTGTTTTAAAGCAAAACTAGGAAACTAAATCTTGTCAAAACACTTGACAACTACACTATACACCGACAGATTAAGCGAAACTGAAAAAAGCAAAGAGCTTTGGAACTTGCTACAGATGCAACGAATCAGACAACAATCTCTTGATTAAGGCAACATAGGAAACAACTACACATACACCGACAGATGAAGCCAAACTAAAAAAAGGAAAGAACTTTCGAACTTGGAAGGTAGAAGGAAGAAAGAAAAGGAGAGAGCTTTAAAAGGAACTCACGCCAAGGAGGAGGGCTTGTGATGCAGTAGGAGATGTTTGGAAGCTGATCTTTAGGAGGATGTGGTTGAGGTTCGTCTGCTTTCGGTGCTGGAGCTCCACCTCCCGCCATGGCTTCTCTCTATCTCTATCTATCTCTGCAAAAAGTAACATAAACAGTGAGTAAGTTTCGCAAAGAAGGAAAGCCTCTCTAGATCGGGGAATCTACCAGAAAGAAAGAGCTGCAATGTGTAGGTAAAAGCACAAATCTGTGAACTTTATTTTGAGAAAATGAGAGAGAAGAGGAGAGAGAGAGGTTGGTAACTCACATCAGTGGCAGCTTCTGGGAAGAGAGGAGGAGAAGGGAAACGAGTAACAAGAGTGTATGTTTGTGTGTGATGTTTAGGTACAAAAGGTAAAGCAGCACATAGAGAGAGAGAGAGAGAGAGGAGCTTTAATTTTCTACAAAACTCGAGGTGAAATTAAATTTGAAGTTTTTTCAGTCAAAATTTAATGAATCGTGTTTAAGTGTGGGCAAGTCTTGTTGTTAGCAATTTAGTAATCAGTGGATAGATTTTGTAATTAATATTTCTTTAATATACTATTTATGTTTTTGTTTTCTGCTGTATAACATTATAATTATTTTTACATTTACAAAATGGTAAAGTTGAAAATTCCCTTTATAAGTAACTGATAATATAAAATTTTTGATTGATCTTGATTAGAAATACTCCATCCATTTCACAAAATTATATGTTAAAAAAAATATTCAAAAGACTTGATACATTTATTGGATTTTTATTAGTTTAAAATTATGGAAAAAAATAACCACAAAAAATTATGCATTTATTAGATATTATTTTAGTATGTGCAAAAAACTAAAATATGCTTTTATATTGAATTAGAGAGAATAAACAGAGAGAATTAGTTGACAAAAAAAACAGAGAGAATTATACTTTTTAAAGAGGTCATGGATTTTGAACAGGAACAAACAATGGATCAATAAGAAAGAGCGGTGCTGAAAATTGCGCCGTATTTGTGATTAAACAGATATAAATTATATGTCTAGTTTCGAACTAATTGAGAGGGAGTGAGGGATTTAATAAATTGATTGATTGATTAATAACATTAGTACTAAAGATGGAGAAAGATGAAAGAGATGTGAACAAAGGAAGAGACGAGAGGAATCTTTCTTTCTTTAAAGTATGCATTTTTTTAGAAAGTCATTATCTTTTCTTCTTACTAATTAAAGTTGTTAATGTTTTAACTTTTAACCTATCTCCACTCGCTTGAAAATGTTGTCAAATTATTATTACTTTTTCATAATTCGGTATTTGTTGCATTTCTATAAACAGATTTCTAAAGTGTCAGGTTGGTTAGAGGAAAAAACAAAACAAAAATACTCCAATATGTTTTTTTCTCCACTATTGCATAGTGACCAGCTAGTAGTGAATTGTGATGGATTATGATTTTTGACTTCTAAAACTACTATACTATTGTTGAAGTTGAAAAATACATGTGGTAGAAATTTAGCTTCCATACTGTTTGGCCAAATATTCACGAACCATCAAAGCTACATATTTCACTGGAATTTTTTTAACTTTCACGGTTTGTTTTGAACAAGGCCAGATAATTTTTTGACTAAAATATAAAATTAAGTGTATACATTAGAATATATTCTTTTAACTTGTGATTGCTATCGACATGGTAAATAGGCATATAACTCGAAGTTATCCACAATATCGTTCGAAGAATCATTTTGTACAAATAGTATAAGTAAAGCATAAAACTAGAGGTGACGAGCAACACATAAACGATAAATGTCACGTTCACCTTTTTTTCTCTTCGTAATCCCGTTATCTATACATAAAATTCCAATAAAACAAGTGTAAAGATACTTTAACGTAAAAACAATATTTTGTAATGGAATTTAGTGGGACATTATATATTCCAGTGGCTGACAGGACTCAGACTTTAGTTTGGGTATAACAAAACAGCTTTACTATGATCAATATGTTATAATGTTACAACTTACAACCCTTTTTCAAAAAAAAAATGTTACAACTTACAACTACTCGAGGAGATGTGTGTTGTTTTTATTTTCTTCACTACAACTACTACTGTTTTTTGTTCTACTAAGCATTAAACGTTTTGTCAAAACCAAGTGACGCATCGTTATCAATTGAATTTATGGTAATAACTAGCACAACTGTATTGACCTAACTTGATATATGTCGAGACTCATATATGTCTTGCCGACAAATTGCAATGTATATCTTATATGAACGAAAACCGCGTAAATAAACAGTAAAAACAAAAACTAGTCACGTTTGACAAATGACATATGCATGGACAATGAATATTCAAGTGTTGTATCGATAACGGTTACATGTTTGTAGTACTCAAGATACAAATTACATTCAAAATCTCATGAAATTTTCTTGAAGGTCTTACACAAGGTATCCATGCCATGCGAGCCTTTTAAGGCAAACACAAGACTGAAATCTTGAAAATGAGATATGCATTCAAATCATACATGGATTGAACACTCCGTACATGATTGATGGTTAACCGCTATATTGTTTTGTAATGAATTTTGCACGTGATTGAGAATCTGGCTTGAAACATTATACAAGTATAGTAATTAAACCATTTATTAGCTTATTAAGTATTTGAGCAGTAATTAAACAAGAGAAAAATTTAAGCCAGTGAATATACGTAATAGCCATGTTTCATACTAGTATTTATACTACAAAGCATGGAGAATGACCACATAATCATTGAGACTGGAGACTCGCAAGTTGTTGTCAATGTTGATACTGACGCAATATTCTGAGTTTCTATTATTATTTATTATTTTATCATTATAATATTCTTGTGCTATTGACTTATTATTATCGTGAGTGTGACCCAGTCAAAATAGGAATAGAAAGCGTGACAGAGAATTAAAAAACAAAAGTGTGATAAGAAATTAAAAGCCGACAAAAGAAAAGGATGAAATAGAAATTAACTAATTTGTTTTAATCGAAAAAAGGAAAAAGTGGAGAGTGGAGGAGATGGAGGAGCACATGGGATGCGAGAGAAGCTTGCTTTTGGAAATTACACAATACCCTCTATTCTCATGTGTCTCTGCTTTTTACCCCAAGTATTTTTTAGATTTACAGTATCATCCAATCATCACAGAATTTTTTTAAATTGGCAATACTGTAAAATGTAAACGTTATCATTTTCTATATTAATTTATTTAAATCTAAAATATTTCAGTAAACACAAGTTGAGCGTCCATGTTTTTTACCTTTATAGTACGAACAAGTTTACACATAAATGTATAGTGTAAAGATTATACGGTTTGTCGAATTAGTTTGTTTGGATTTAGAAGTTTAGATCAATTTTGAGTATTTTAGTCATAGTTTTGACTAAAATACTCATCAACATCAACACTACCATTGTTGACATTTTTAGTTTACTTGTAGGTAATTGTTGTAAACATGGGTTTTCTAAACTCTTTTGTGCTAATTAATCCGGTAAATATGCTGCTAAGTGTTTTTCAAATGTAGAGTTCTTATAAGTATAATACTATAGTTTTGATAATTCTAATTAGAATTTCGACAAATGGGGGCTCATGGTTGGTTTAGATCTACGAGCCAGCCTGCTCCTGTCTTCTTCTTCTGTTGCCTTCCCCATACGAAATAAAAAAGTTGTATTGTAATCATGTAATTTATGACGTGATGTATAAGTGTGGCATAGTTATCTTTTGACATTCTATGGTTACAAAAAAAAAAGCTAAATATTTTCTTTTGAAGCTAAGGAAATGTCGGTCTGCGTTATAAAAGTAAATATCTTTTACATGTAACCGAAAAGTGCTTTAGGAATAAAAAAGAAAGGTGCTTTTGAAATAGAAAACCAAAAAAACAGAGAAAGGTACTTTTGTTTTGAGCAGGGTTAGGCCCATGTTTGGTAAGACTGCGCTATCAGCCCATTTAAATTTCATCAGATATGCGGCCCATTAATACTAGTTATCAACCCAAAACATAAACTCATTGAAATCAAGAAACATAAAGATTTAGTTCAAAGAATGTTAATCAATCTCTTAAAATGGAGAAAAAACTAGTTTACAACTTCCTGTTTATATGAATCTGTAACTCAAATCACAATGATTAGCAAGTTAATCGAAAATAGTTTAACCTCATTACATTATGGTTCAAGGCACTGAACAAAACATGTAGTATATACACTCTTTAAGTACAATATGGCTCGAGAGTTGAAGAATACGTGTTTGTTGGTTGTACCTCTGGTTCAACCAATCGTGATGATGCTGTCAACACAAGTCTGGTTGAGGATATTCGGCAGCTGCGTAACTCCCAAAAGCAGTGCATAATGGCTACTCTTGCATGATGTGACAAACGATTCTAAGCAACGATGTGGCAGAAGAGCCAATTTGGTCACGAGTTTGATGAGTTTCATTAAAGATATAGAAGACATTAAATTTCGATGAAGGCATGTGTTTAGGCGACTATGTGCTTAATGCTTCATTCCCTGCTCTATTTTTTTCTTCTTGTCTCGTTGGTTTTAAATTAGAGAACCTTGATTGATACCTACATATTATGTGCTCCGTGAAGAACATGTCTAGAGAGCAAATCGGTTGGTGAAGAAGACAAGCGACTCAAATGGCTTATGTAGTGTATTAGGATCTCATTGTAAAAAGTTATAATGTTTGTGTCAAGAGAGACAAATGATTGATCACTTGTACTTTGTTGATAGTGATTTGACACTGGACAATGTAACGACAAGAATTCACATTACCAACATAATAAAATTACTTATTGTCGGGGTAGGTCAGGGCACTCGAACCGGAATCGGCCAGAATAACCGGAACAATTTACAAATTGTATTATATAAACTGGTAGGGTTTTGTAAACTTTAACAGATACTTTTATTACTTTTGTTTATTAACTTGCTATAGAATTATACATATTATTTACTAACAAAATAACAATCTCTCTTCTATTTTTGTCCACTAAAACATAGGAACATTCAAATACATAAGCAGAATGTTATATTTCTCTTGATTTTTTTTTTCACATTAGAAGAATGTTATATTTATAAGTTACAAAAAAGAATGTTATATTTATCTTCTATTTTTTGTCCACTAAAAATAGGACCATTCAAAAACATAAGAAGAATGTTATATTTCTCTTGATTTACAGAGAAATACTATATTTTCTTCTATAAATGTTTGGACAACAAAATATGTTCCTCTAAAATATAGAAATGTTATATTTCTCTCTGTTTACAGAACAATGTTATATTATCTTCTATTAATGGTGGATAATATAATACTTATCTATTTTTTAAAATATTTGAAAGAAACTCACATTTATTTTTTTATTTCTAAAAGAAAAATGGGTTGGAATGATCCTATCTTTGTTCTCAGAAAACATTTTATTTTATTTTTGCTTAATCTAAATAAATTAAAAAAAATCACGGATTGTTTTTTTTCATCCAAAATCACGGATTTTGTTATGTTTTTTTTTTTAATTTAGAAAAAAATAGAAAGTCAAAAAGAGCTATTAAAAGGGTGAAAAAACCATCTCAAATGTCACCTGAAAAAAATAATAACAAAACAAACAAACAAAACTGTTGCCCGAAAGGCCGAAACACATGCCCGAACTGCCCGACTCCTTCCAAAGTAGTAATCCCCCTTTCTCTCTCTCGACTCTATTTTTTTTTCTTTCCTATTGATACAAAAAAAAAAAACTCTCTCTCTCGCTCGCTCGCTCGCTGGATCGAAGAAAAAAAAAAAACAAACGCGGCTTTCGAATCGGTCTCTGGCTCTCTACGGGATTAAATCGTTCTTTCTCGTGGTTAGATCTTCGCGGATCAGGTACTGTAATTTAAATTTAAAAAAAGGAATCGTAATCGTATCTTCTTTCTTCTTCGATTAATTAGGGTTTTTTTTCTTTCTATGGAATTGTGTAATTTTTGATAGAAAAATGAGAGACGTCGTCTATGCATGGGAGGGGGCTTTCTGAGGAGGAGAGGAAGAAAGGTCATCGTCGTCGGCTTATGTTTAGACCTCCTTCGCGTCTAATTTCGAGCGTTGAGGCTTCTCCTTCTCCTTCTTCTTCTTCGTCTCTATCTCTTTCTTCACCTTCTTCGTTCTCTAAGGTAACAGTTATTCATTTTTACGGCCTTGATTATTCGAATATTCGTTCAATTGGATTCAAAGTCGAGATTTTGTAAATGTTTCTGGCTTTGATTGGTTCAATTGGATTTTAAAGTTTTGATTTTTGTAAATGTTTCTGCCTTTTATTGGTCGAAGATTGGTTCAATTGGATTTAAAGGCTGTGATTGGCTCAATTGGATTTTAAAGTTTTGATTTTTTTTGTTTTGTTTTGATGATGGTGGTTTTGAAGGACGGGAGGAGGATAAGTGTTGGTGACTGTGCTCTGTTCAAGCCGCCTCAGGATTGTCCACCGTTCATTGGTTTGATCCGTTTGCTGGTTCCTGAGAAGGAAGGCGGTGGTAGTTTTAAGGTTCGTGTGAATTGGCTGTATCGACCCTCGGAGTTAAAGCTTGGCAAAGGCAAAGGCGTGCCTTTGGAGGCTCGGCCTAACGAGATCTTCTACTCCTTTCACGAGGATGAGATACCTGCTGCGTCGTTACTTCATCCGTGTAAAGTTACCTTTCTTCCCAAAGGCGTTGAACTCCCATCTGGAATCTCTTCCTTCGTTTGCTGGAGGGTTTATGATGTTATGAATGAGTCTATTTGGTGGCTCACTGATCAAGATTATATCGATGTGAGTTGTAAGATCATGATTCCTTATCCAATTTTTGTTTCTTCTCTGGTTTTGACAACCCTTTTGTTTTTATGCAGGAACGTCAACAAGAAGTAGATAACTTATTGCGTAAGACTCGTACCAGGATGACATTACAGCAGGGTGGTCGTTCTCCTAAGTCAACGAATAGTCCGACAACGTCTCAAGTGAAAACAGGAACAGAAGGTATGCAGAACAGCAGCTCCTCTTCTTCACAGGGCAAAGGAAGGAAGAGAGAGCGTGGTGATCAGGGTTCTGAATCTGTGAAAAGGGAACGTCCTAGTCGGATTGATGATGGCGGTTTTGGTTTTGTTAGAACAGAAAGCAGTTTGAAATCTGAGATTGCGAAAATTACTGAGCGAGGCAGGCTAGTGGATTCTGAAGGGGTTGAGAAATTGGTACAGCTCATGGTGCCTGAGAAGAATGAGAAGAAGACAGATTTGATTGGGCGATCCATTCTTGCAAGTGTTGTAGCAGCGACAGACAAGTTTGATTGCCTCAGTCGTTTTGTCCAGCTGAGGGGATTACCTGTTTTTGATGAGTGGCTACAGGAAATTCATAAAGGCAAGATTGGGGATGGGAGCAGTCCCAAGGACAATGGTAGATCAGTGGACGATTTTCTTTTGATCTTGCTGCGTGCTCTTGACAAGCTCCCTGTGAATCTCAATGCCCTTCAGACTTGCAACATTGGAAAGTCTGTTAACCATTTGCGATCACATAAGAACTCAGAAATCGGGAAAAAGGCAAGGAGCTTGGTTGATACATGGAAGAAACGTGTTGAGGCAGAAATGGATGCCAAGTCCGGATCTAATCAGGGTGCATCTTGGCCTGGAAGATATCGTCAGTCTGAAGTTTCTCATGGCGGTAGACATTCAGGTGTATCTGCTGATGCAGCCAAGACATCAGCATCTCATCAGCAACATCCTTACAAGTCTGTATCTGTCATAATACCTTCAGACAACAACATGAAGTCTGCAACCACATCTCCTAGTTCTACTAGATCAGCACCATCACTTGGAACAGGTGCAGCTGTTGTTAATGACGGGCAGCAAAGAGATACCGGTGCGGTCCATAGAGAAGTTGGGCTGAGCAGGAGCTTCTCATCACAACGAACTGCAGCTGAAAAGACTCCTGACATACCTATGGCCGAAGGTTGCAGTAACAAGTTGATTGTTAAGCTGCCAAAACGTGGACGCAGTCCGGCACAGAGTTTTAGTGGAGGTTCCTTTGAGGATCATGCAGCTGGTAGTAGCAGGGCTCCATCACCTGCTCCTTCAGAGAACAATGATACAAATCGAGCTAATTTTAGCCTTGATGGGTCTAGTAAAATAGAAGACACTGTCAAACCCACGTCTCCTACCTTAGGAGATGTTGTCAAAACTGGAAAAGGGGATAGTGGATCACACAGCTCAATGAATGCCTTGATTGAAAGTTGTGTCAGGGACTCTGAGGCAAATGCATGTGAGGCTGGTGCAGATGACGGTGGAATGAATCTTCTAGCTTCTGTTGTTGCTGATGAAATGTCCAAATCCCCTGTTGCATCACCCTCGGTATCACGGGTTTCAGATTCCTTGAAGAATGATATTTTAGAGAACCATACAACAGGAATCAAAAATTCTTTGGATGGCTTGCGTAGCGAGCAATCTGAAGCTCTTGCCAAGGATCCCACCATTGTTGAACATGCCAGTAGTAGTGGCGAGCGGTTGGCCTCTGTAGCGAATGTGAATGATTCTAAGCCCTCTGATTCAGAAATGGAAGAGTTGCAAAGATTGGTGGATCAGTGCCTAGAAAGCAATGAAAATTCAGATGATATTGCTCCAACTGCTGGGCACACATCAGGCATTAGAGGAAACATTTCTGATGATGGTGATAGTCGGGTAGCTACTGACGTAAAGACTGATGAGATATCAGAGACGGATGGAGTGGCAGATACAGTGATGAGGACAGGAAACTCTGCCTTGCGTAAATGTATAACCGTTGGCAAAAGTCAAAATGAAGATTCTTTGACTGCCGAAGATTCACACTTGGATGCTGTTGGTGGTGCTCAGATGGAAGATAAATCAAAGGTGGTATTGAGTTCTGAGCTAGTTAATAAAATGGGTCAAGTGGTTTCAGTTTTGTCAGAGTTTGCCAAGGATAGGGGTGCTGAAAATGTTGATAGATCGATGCCAGAGAAATTGTCTGATGATAGTGATTGTGGAACAACAGCTAAGGATCAAAAGGCGGACTGTAAATCTGTGTCAGATCCTGTTTCAGCTACAGTTGAAAGGGTGGAAACTTCTGGCCCTGCTGAAACTAAAGCCATCGAGTTATGTCCCAAAGTAGATTCCTTGGCTGTTGCAAATTCACACTCTGATGTAGTAGGTGATAACAAGAAAGAGCAGAAACCCCCGGTAGTCTTGAGTTCTGAGTTGGTTAAAGAAACGGGTGAAGACGTAACAGTTTCGTCTGAGTTCTCCAAGGGCGTAGCTGCAGAAAAAATCGACATGGGGATTAATCATGTGAACCAGACAGATAAAAAGAACAAGCCTGTGCCAGCTCATCTGTACTCATCTGCAACCAACGGTGAAGTTGAGCATGTAGAGGCGTCTCTAAAGAGTGCTGAAGTTGGAAAACGATGCGCCACAACAGCATGTGGTGATGGGGATGAAGCAGAGGAATGCACCTCTGTTGCCAAAGATGTTCCTTCAGTTTCAGCTTCAGCTTCAGCAGGGTCAGAGCTGGAAGCCAGAGTTGAATTTGATCTAAATGAAGGTTTCAGCGGGGATGATACACGAGATGGGAATTCAAATAACTTCTCTGGATCATTGTCTTTGACACCTACTCCTTTACAACCCAGTCTACTTCCTGCATCCATTACAGTTGCTGCTGCTGCAAAAGGTGCATTTGTTCCGCGTGATGATCTGCTGAGAAATAAAGCAACTGTTGGCTGGAGAGGATCTGCTGCCACTAGTGCCTTCCGGCCACCTGAGCCAAGAAAAGCCCAAGAGGTGGTGCAACAAAGCATGAATAATGTGGCTTCTTGTGATGCTTCTACAACCGCTGGGAAGCAAACGAAGACATTCTTGGACTTCGACCTAAATGTACCGGATGAAAGAGTTCTTGAAGATATGCCTTCCCAAAGATTTGCCAATCCGACAAATCCCTCCGGTGGGCTGGATCTTGATCTAAACAGACTTGATGATCCAGCTGATCTGAATAATCATACAATAAGCAGTGGTCACCGGGTGAATTCAACTTTTCAACAGGCAAATTTATCTTCTGGTGGTAGTAGGGATTTTGATTTAAACGATGGACCTGCAGTTGATGATGGTATCGTTGAATCATCTCTGGGTTTTAGTCAAAATTCCCGAAGTGCACAGCCAATGATCAGTGGAATAAGGCCTGGATTCTCATCTTGGTTTCCTGCTGTTACCAATTATTCAGCAATGAGTATTCCTCAAGTCTTACCTGAACGAGGCAATGGACCGCAGAGAATGGTTGGTCCAACATCTGAAGTTTCCTCATATACACCTGATATGTACAGAGGCCCTGTTTTACTGTCTTCTCCAGCAGTTTCATTCCCACCCACAGCATTTCAGTATCCTGGGTTTCCTTTTGGAAGCAGCTATCCTCTTTCCTCAGCAAACTTTTCAGGTGCTTCAACACCATACATGGACTCTTCGTCAAGTGGCAGGCTATGCTTCCCTCCTGTCAACTCTCAAATATTGGGTCCAGGAGTTGCCATCCCTTCTAACTACCCAAGGCCTTATGTCGTCAATCTCCCAAACAGCAATGGTGGAGTTTCGGACAGCAACAACAATGCAAAATGGTTGAGATCTGGTCTTGACTTGAACTCTGGACCAGGAGGGCATGAAACTGATGGCAGAGATGAAGCAGCACTTGTACAAAGACAGCTATCTTCCTCTGGTGCTTTACCCTTGAAAGATGAAGCAAGAATGTATCAAATGTTAGGTGGTACTCTCAAGAGGAAGGAACCGGACAGTGGATGGGATGGATACAAGCAATCCTCTTGGCAATAACAAACCTCAGAATCTCTTTGTAGGTCGTTGCACTAAGCATGTAAATCATATTTTACTCTCTTCTTTCAGCTCTACCATCTTCTGTTTTTTTATATCCATCGCTGACTGTGTTTCCCATTTCATCTTTGTTCGATCTCAGGTACTCTTGAAGATAAAAGCAGACGCTAACTTAGTCCCTTTATCTCTTTTAGAGATGCAAGCGAGTGTTTTTAGTTTATGTTTTTTTTTTTTTTTTGAGTTCTGCTGTAAAAGAAATGGTGATATGGGCGTTAAAGCATTTGTTGAATCTGCCATGGTTTGTGTATTATATAGTCAGCAGCAACTCTTTTTGTAGATTTTTCTACTACTTGTGGTAGTTTATGGTTGAACAAGTGATCCACATTTCAGAACTTTTTAGTCTGTGTTACAACAAAATGGCTTCTATATTGCAATAACAGATTCGAAACAGTTTGAGTTGATAATAGTTAGAGCTCTCTTCCCCTAATATACGCTATTAATTAGCTTAAACCAATTCCTCTCCCTCTCAAAACAGACATGTTTATTCATATACACAGCCTTAAAAAAGGGAATCATATGAAATCTACAAGAGACAGTCCAGGATGGTGCTATGTGAATACTGCGATCAAACCTGTGCAGTAGTCACAGGGGGATAGTTCAAGAGAGGTTTTGCAGAGGAAGAAAATGATTATTGCGCTGCAGAAGCCATGGAACAACTAAAGAGTGAAACCAAATGTGTTCTTGTAGAACAAGTAGCAAATCTGCAATATGAGAAAGCCACCACACGTATTAAGATGACTGCATCAGCTCAAAGAATTATGAGACCAAAGGTCAAGTGTTAACCAAAAACTTGCTCTGAGATTCTTTAAAGAACCTGCATTGCTTCCACTCCACTGATCCCAACTCCTATATCTGCTTCTTGAAGCATTCCAACATCTCCAATTGCCAGTTTTGACTAGTCTTGTCACCTATGCAATATGGAACCTTCAAGTAGCTTAACGTTGGTGTCTGAGATGTTCTACATATTTTTTGCCTTGTAAAGAACATGTTTAGGAGTAATCAGTGAGTGAAGAAAGACAAATGTCACTGGAAAGCTACTCAAATAGCTTCTGAGTCTCATTGTAAAAAGTAAAATCAGTGTCAAAGAGAGAAAATGACTGGTCACTTGTACTTTGATGAGAGTGATTTGACACTGGACAGTGTAACGACAAGATCCTCACATAACTATGCTTAAAAATCATAAGCAAATAGCTTGTTGTGGAGGGTAGGTCAGCCAGAATAAACCGGATCAAACGACGATTTTTTTTAATCACAGAAATCCCGAAATTATTATATAAATTGATCGGTTTTGTAAACTTGTAGAAACAATTTATTCATGATTAATAAGTTGCGTTTTGCTCCTTTGTCTGTCTTTCTTTCTGTTTAATAAGTTGCGTTTTGCAACATTTGTAAAAAACTCAAAAAAGTTGGTATAAATCTTAACATTTACACCAAAAAAAAATTATTCATGATTATTTTTTTTAGTTTACTTGCTGTATAGATAATCTCTTTTGAATATTTCCCACTAAAAATAGGAATTCTCATTCTCTAGTACTGTACATAGAGATTTTACTCCAATATGTTATATTTTCTTCTATTTTAGATGAATGTTATATTTTCTTCTATAAACATTAGATAATACTTCATCCATTCCAAAAAATCCATATTTTAGAAAATACAAACTATTCCAAAAAATACATTTTCTTCTTTATTTCCAATACATCAATTCTAAAACATATATATTTTTGAAAATAGATGGATTATAACATTTCTCGATTTTTTGAAAATACTAGAGTGAAAATCACATTATTTTGAGTTTATTGATTGAAAAGGATCTTAACTTGTTTTCAGAAATTTGTTTTTTTTTTGTTTAACCTAAATAACTTTAAGAAAAAATCACGTTTTGTTTTAAATTTAAGAAAAAAAAGCTATATAAAGGGGAAAAAAACACACTCAAAAATGTCACCAGAACAACAATAACAAAATAAATAAAACACTGCCCGAAACACATGCCCGAACTGCCCGACTCGTAAGTACCCCTCTCCCTTTTGCCTTCGTCTCTCTCCTCTCTCCCTCTCTCTCTCTCGATTTTATTTTTATTTTTTTTCTTTCTTCCTTTCTTCTTCGCTGGATCGAAAAACAAGCTCTGCTTTCGATTCGTGTTCAATCATCTCTCTCGCACTCTCACCGGGATTTCTCGCTGTTTGGATCTTCGCGGGCTGATTGGATCAGGTACTTGATTTCAATAAGGAATCGCGCGCATCTTCTTCTTCCTTTTAATCTCAATTAGGGTTTTTTTTTCTCGATTCGAAAAAGGGGGAAAAAATGAGAGACGGCTATGCATGGGAGGAAGAAAGGTCATCGTCGTCTGCTTATGTTTAAACCTCCTTCCCGTCTAATCTCAACCGTCGTGGAGGCTTCTTCTTCTTCTCCTTCGTCTCTATCTCTTTCTTCACCTTCTTCGTTCTCTAAGGTAACTTTTTCTCAACTATTCAATTCAATTGGGTTTGATTGGTTGAAGATTGGCTCCAATTGGATTTCAAAGTTTTGATCTTTTTTTTTGGGCTATAGGACGGGCGGAGGATTAGTGTTGGTGACTGTGCTCTGTTTAAGCCGCCTCAGGATTATTGCCCACCGTTTATAGGTTTGATCCGTTTGCTGGTTCCTGAGAAAGAAGGTAGCAGCTTTAAGGTTCGTGTGAATTGGCTTTATCGACCCAGTGAGTTAAAGCTTGGCAAAGGCAGAGGCGTCCTCTTGGAGGCTCAGCCTAACGAAGTATTTTATTCCTTTCACGAGGATGAGATACCGGCTGCTTCTTTGCTTCATCCGTGTAAAGTTACTTTTCTCCCCAAAGGCGTTGAACTCCCATCTGGAATCTCTTCGTTTGTTTGCTGGAGGGTTTATGATGTTATGAATGAGTCTGTTTGGTGGCTCACTGATCAAGATTATATCGATGTGAGTTGTGAGATCATGATTTCGTTATCCAGTTGTTCTCTTCTGTTTCTTCTCTGGTTTTGACAACCCTTTTGTTCTTTTTTTTTGTTTTTATGCAGGAACGTCAACAAGAAGTAGATAAGTTATTGTGTAAGAAGACTCTACAGCAGTGTGGTTGTTCTCCTAGGTTAACAACGTCTCAAGTAAAAACAGGAACAGAAGGTATGCAGAACAGTAGCTCCTCTTCTTCACAGGGTAAGGGGAGGAAGAGAGAGCGTGGTGATCAGGGTTCTGAGTCTGTGAAAAGGGAACGTCCGAGTCGGACTGATGATAGCGGTTCTGGTTTTGCAAGAAGAGAAAGCAGTTTGAAATCTGAGATTGCGAAAATTACTGAGAGAGGCAGGCTAGTGGATTCTGAAGGGGTTGAGAAACTGGTACAGCTCATGCTACCTGAGAAGAACGAGAAGAAGACAGATTTGACTGGGCGATCCATTCTTGCGGGGGCTGTAGCAGCAACAGACAAGTTTGATTGTCTCAGTCGTTTTGTGCAGCTGAGGGGTTTGTCTGTTTTCGATGAGTGGCTACAGGAAGTTCATAAAAGGAAAATTGGGGATGGGAGCAGTCCCAAAGACAATGAAAGATCAGTGGACGATTTTCTTTTGATTTTACTACGTGCTCTTGACAAGCTGCCTGTGAATCTCAATGCGCTTCAGACTTGCAACATTGGTAAGTCTGTTAATCGTTTGCGATCACATAAGAACTCGGAAATCGGGAAAAAAGCAAGGAGCTTGGTTGATACATGGAAGAAACGTGTTGAGGCAGAAATGGATGCCAAGCCTGGAAGACCTCGTCAGTCTGAAGTTTCCCATGGCAGTAGACATTCGGTTGTATCCTTTGACGCAACCAAGACATCAGTATCTCATCTACATCCTTTTAAGTCCGTGTCTGGTATTTCAGATACAAGCGTGAAGTCTGCAACCACCTCTCCAAGTTCTACTAAATCAGCCCCATCACCTGGAACAGGTGTTGCTGTTGTTAATGTTGCGCAGCAAAGAAATACTGGTGCTCTCCATGCAGAAGTTGGGTTGACCAGGAGCATCTCATCACAAAGAACTGTAACTATTGAGAAAGCTGAAGGTTGTAGCAATAAGTTGATGGTGAAGCTGCCTAAATGTGGTGAACGTAGTGATGAGCACGAGAAGGCTGTTAATGAGTCTAGTAAAATAGAAGATATTGTCAAGCCCACGTCTCCTACCTTAGGAGATGATGTCAGAACTGGAAAAGGGCATGGTGAATCACACAGCTTAATGAATGCTTTGATTGAAAGTTGTGTCAGGGACTCTGAGGCGAATGCATGTGTGGCTGGTGCAGATGATGTTGGAATGAATCTTCTAGCTACTGTTGCTGCTGATGAAATGTCCAAATCCCCTGTTGCATCACCCTCGGTATCTCGGGTTTCAGATTCTGCGGATGGCTTGCCTAGCGAGCAAGCTGAGAATGTGAATCCCACAATTGTTGAACATGTCAGCAGTAGTGGCGAGCAGTTGCCCGTTGTAGAGAATGTGAATGATTCTAAGCCGGGAGATCTTGATGAGAACTCCGATTCAGAAATCGAAGAGTTGCAAAGATTGGTGGATCAGTGCCTAGAAAGCAATGAAAATTCGGATGATATTGCTCCAACCGCTGGGCACACATCAGGTATTGGGGAAAACATTTCTGATGATGGTGATAGTGGGGCAGTTAGTGACCTAAAGACTGAGGAGATATCAGAGACAGATCGAGTGGCAGATACAGTGATGAGGACAGGAAACTCTTCCTTACGTATATGTAAAACCGTTGGCATAAGTCAAAATGCAGATTCTTTGACTGCTCAAGATTCGCACTTGGAGGGTGTTGGTGGTGCTCAGGTGGAGGATAAACCAAAGGTGATATTGAGTTCTGAGCAAATGGGTGCAGTGGTATCATTTTTGTCAGAGTTTGCCAAGGATAGGAATACTGAAAATATTGATAGATCGATGCCAGAGAAATTGTCTGATGATAATGATTGTGGTGGAACAGCTAACGATCGAAAGGCTGCTTGTACATCAGTGGAAACTTCTGCGCCAGCTGAATGTAAAGCCATCGTATTATGTCCCAAAGTAGATTCCTTGGCCGTTGCAAATTCACACTCTGATGTAGTAGGTGATAACAAGAATGAGCAGAAACCCCCTGTAGTCTTGAGTTCTGAGTTGGTTAAAGAAATGAGGGAAGATGGAACAGTTTCGTCTGGGTTCTCCAAGGGTGTGGCTGCGCAAAAGATCGACGTGGGGATTAATCATGTGAACCAAACAGATAAAAAGAACAAGCCTGTGACAGCTCATCTGGACTCATCTATAATTAAGAATGAAGTTGAGCATGTGGAGGCGTCTCTAAAGAGTTCTGAAGTCGGAAAACAGTGCGCCGCGACAACATTTGCTGATGGGCATGAAACAGAGGAATGTACCTCTGTTGCCAAAGCTGTTGCTTCAGTTTCAGCTTTTGCAGGGTCAGAGCTGGAAGCCGGAGTTAAATTTGACCTGAATGAAGCTTTCAATGGGGATGACACACGAAAGGAGAATTCAAGCAACTTCTCTGGATCGTTGTCTTTGACATCTACTCCTTTACAACCCAGTCTACTTCCTGCATCCATTACAGTTGCTGCCGCTGCAAAGGGTGCTTTTGTTCCGCGTGAAGATCTGTTGAGAAATAAAGCAACTGTTGGCTGGAGAGGATCTGCTGCCACTAGCGCCTTCCGGCCAGCTGAGCCAAGAAAGGTCCAAGAGGTGGCTTCCTGTGAGGCTTCCACAACCGCTGGCAAGCAAACAAAGACATTCTTGGACTTCGACCTAAATGTACCGGATGAAAGAGTTCTTGAAGATCTACCTTCCCAAAGATTTGCCAATCCCACAAATCCCTCCGGTGGACTGGATCTTGATCTAAACAGACTTGATGATCCAGCTGATATGAATAATCATACAATAAGCAGTGGTCACCGGGTGAATTCAACTTTTCAACAGGCAAACTTATCTTCTGGTGGTAGTAGGGACTTTGATTTAAACGATGGACCTGCAGTTGATGATGTTATCGTTGAATCATCTCTGGGTTTTAGTCAAAATTCCCGCAGTGCACAGCCAATGATCAGTGGAATAAGACCTGGCTTCTCATCTTGGTTTCCTGCTGTTAACAATTATTCAGCAATGAGTATTCCTCAAGTCTTGCCTGAACGAGGCAATGGACCGCAGAGAATGGTTGGTCATACATCTGAAGCTTCATCATATACACCTGATATGTACAGAGGCCCTGTTTTACTGTCTTCTCCGGCAGTTTCATTCCCACCCACAGCATTTCAGTATCCTGGGTTTCCTTTTGGAACCACCTATCCTATTTCCTCAGCAAACTTTTCAGGTGCTTCAACACCATACATGGACTCTTCATCAAGTGGCAGGCTATGCTTCCCTCCTGTCAACTCTCAAATATTGGGTCCAGGAGTTCCCATCCCTTCTAACTACCCAAGGCCTTATGTTGTTAACCTCCCAAACGGTAACAGCAATGGTGGAGTTTCGGACAGCAACAATGCAAAATGGTTTAGATCTGGTCTTGACTTAAACTCTGGACCAGTAGGGCATGAAACTGATGAAGCAGCAGCACTTGTACAAAGACAACTATCTTCCTCTAGTTCTTTACCTTTGAGAGATGAAGCAAGAATGTATCAAATGTCAGGTGGTACTCTTAAGAGGAAGGAACCAGATGGTGGGTGGGATGGAGGAGGATATAAGTAATCCTTATGGCAAATAACAAACCTGTGAATTTCTTTGTAGGCCGTTGCACTAAGGCTGTAAGCATATTCTTACTCTCTTCTTTCACCTTATGTTATCTCCTGTTTGTTTCTCTCTTTGACTTTGTTTCGTATCCCTCTTTGTTCGCTCTAGGTACTCTGAAGATAAAAGCAGACAGCACGCCACAAAGGACAGTTTCTTAGGAAAAAAAAAATCTGACCCCTCTGTTTTTACAATCATTCGTGTAGATACTTCCAAACAGTTTCGGTTTTTCACAGGCATGGCTTATAAAACTCTCAGATAAACACAAGACCATCATCATCGCTTTGTTTATTTGCTCTCATCTCCCAGAGTTTTCACCAGGTGATCTTTTTAAAAACAACACACTGCTCTTTGCCTTTGTTTTCTCTAACATCTATCTATGTATCTGGGCCAAAAGGCAAGGCGAGAGTGTTTAGTTTATGTTTTCTTTAAAGCCCTGCTGTAAGAAAAGAAAAAATGATGGTGATGGTCCTTGAAGCATTTGTTGGTATGAGACTGAGATTAAGATTTGCCATGGTTTGTATTATATAGTCAGCAAACTCTTTTCTAGACTGTTCTACTTGTGGTAGTTATGTGTCGAACAAGTGAACTTTTACTCTTATGTTACAACAATATGGCTGATGACAGGTTTGAAACAATAAACACAATTGCTCTCCATCTCTCTCTCTTCCATGTAAACTATTGATTAAGTAGAGGCTAATAACTCTCTTACACGATTCAATCTATATATATAATGTGCGTCTCATTTATCATACAAACTCAAAAGTGGAATTACAGAACATAAGACAGAGTTTAGGTCATCATATCATCATCAATGCCGAGTCACTATCCTCCCACACAGAACGTTTCTGTCCAAAAAAACAAAGAGGTTTAAGTCAGTGTCTATGATCAGAGTCTATCAAGGTTTTGTGGTGTATACACTCACGATAAACACCCGTGGTGATTCGACTGTTGCTTCTTCTTTTTCTTTGTCTTGTCCTTTTGTTTAACCACCGGTTTGATCACTTCCTTGATTGCGGAATCAAAAACAGCTTTCACATTCTGCAAAATGTTTAAAACTTTCAACGCCTAGAGAGTTGGTCCCAGACTATGCAGTCGAGTCATATGTAAATGAATCTATCATATAATTACCTGTTGAGTTTTTGAGCTACACTCAATGTAATATGTTGCACCTATTAGCTTACGCAACTCCTCTCCCTGTCACATCAAAACGTCTACTCATACACACACACAAAGCCTTAAAAGAAGGAATTATATGAAAATCTACAGTGGATACTGAGATCAAACCTGTGCAGTAGTTACAGGGGATAGTCCAGGATGGTCAGCCAGATAATGCTTATCCTCACGGAGATCTACATTGATGTACCAAGAATCATAAATACATGTTGAAACAAATGCAGAGGCAAAATGCTCATCGGTTTCTTACCTAATTTGGTACCGACAAGAACTAATGGAACTCCTGGAGCAAAGTGTTGGAGCTCAGGGATCCACTGAGACTCAACAAAAAGATTGATAATATAACATTAGACATTTTCCTTTATTGAGTTCAAAAGAGAGACGAGATGAATCAAAAACCTTTTTAAAAACATTTTCATAGCTAGCTCTGCTAACCAATGAGAAAGACAAGACGAAAACATCTGCTCCTCTGTAACTTAAAGGCCTTAGTCTGTTATAATCTTCTTGCCCTGCAATACAAAACACAAACCCAAACTGAATCATGTCAACGCAACAGTCTTCAAATCAACCAAAACAAAAGAACTTGTCATAAGGATATGAATGTTGGTACCAGCAGTATCCCATAGCCCTAAGTTCACAGTAGTCCCTTCAACTACAACGTTTGCACTGAAGTTGTCAAAAACCGTTGGTACATAGTCCTGTTACAACAACCAATTCACAGTTTGCATAAATCAACTCAAGGAGAAGATTGTTAGGAGAAAGAGAACACAAAGCTGGACTTAACACCCAAAAACCTGGATCTTTAGTACATGCATAATCTCTAGTAAAGGAGCTAACTTTAAATTGCACAGATGAATTCTAAGAACGTTTAAGCAATTGGGAAACTAAAATTTGACAAACCCAGAAAGGTTTTCACTAAAACATTCTGAAGAATCCAGAGGTTGTTAGGAGAAACACAAAAAGCTGAAAATTTTGGATCTTAGTCCATGCATAATCCCTATAAAAAGGAGCTAACTTTGAATTATACAGATGGATTCTAAGAACATTTAAGCAATGGGGAGCTAAAATTTGACAAACCCAGGAAGATTTTCAGTGAATTGGAGACATTTCTGGGAAAAAAGATTGGAACTTTCAAGTGAATCTGAGAAACCCAGATGAGATTCTTGATCAAAATCTCAGAGAGATGTAATTGATGAACTACTCACAGTAGGGAATTTGTTGCTGGTGTAGCAGATGAGCATACAGGTTTTACCAACGGCGCCGTCACCAACAGTTACACATTTGATGAACTTTGAAGCACTTGAAGCCATTCTTCTTCTCTACAACCAATCACAACAAGAAGAAATAAAACAGAGAGAGAGATGAAATGAGGTGATTACTTTAATATAAGAGGAGTGAGATAATTAAATATAATGTGTTTAAAATGGGTGTTTGTTGGGGCTTTGTTTTGAGGAGGAGCGGTGAACTCACATGATGATCCATCTTTTGCTTCTTCAGTTAATGACACAACACCAGTTGTTACAATGCATCTTATTGTGCCACGGTAATAAACATTTATACTGTACTTGTCCCCATGTATAGCGGTAGTACCGTAGTAGCTTCTATGCAGTCTTTAATAATAGTCACGTTGAGGCAACAGTGACAAGTCAAGATGGCTGATGTTATCATTCATATGTGTGTAGATTATCATGTACTGGTTGAATACATGTTTTGCTATTTTTTCTTGTGTGTTTATGGGCATGTGAAACATTATAGACATAAGGACATCTTAATTATTTAGTCTTTCAATACGAGTATCTAGTAGATATAATACTAATATTTTTAATTTAATTAATAATTAAATTTTAATCTATAAAACAAAACTAAATTAATAATAAGTTTACATGTGTTAAAATGGTATCTCACCATTTGTTGAGTTTCGTATGAAAACACTCTTTCTATTTTTCTAAGTTTTTTATTTTCTTTTTGTTAGTTATTTTGGTGAAAATTTCATGTGAGAGCAACAATGAGAATATCATAATCTACTATAAGTTCTATGTGTATAAAAATTCAGGATTTTTTTATAATTAAACAAAACAGTTCTATAGAAAATCACTGAAACCATCATTTCAACAAATATTTTATAAGCAAGATGATTAAATTCTTGTTTCTGTGAAACTATAATTATGAATATAATGTTACTATAATTATGAATATAATGTTTATAGTTAAATAGAAAAACAAATAAATGGCATTGTATAATAGTATTGTATACAACTTTATACATAATATTTTTTTATTTTACTTGTATAAAATGGCCTTTATTGTGTGACCTGTGTTTTCAGAAACTTTATCCTGGAATTTACTCCATAATATAATGTAGACTCGACCAACAAGAGTTCGTTGGCAACAACCAGCAACAAAAATTCAAGATTCACAAATGATCATAGCAACTTTTGTATTTTGATAATCGATCATTCTTAATCTTACCAAATAATTCATTTTTTGTTTGTTAGTAGATACATATTGTAGAGTTCCTTTTTTTTGGACATAGAGTTCTGCTTTAGAAAAAGTGTTGTTAATGGATACTACATGTGTTTATATAATGATTTATAGGTGGATGTTGGGGATCCAAACCTTGTGAGGACATCTACCAAAAGCCCCTATAGATCAATGATTAACAAAGTTATATATATACTTATAAGATAAGTTACTGGAGTAATACATACGACTATAATATTTCGACTGTCAACAAAAAAAATATATATATATATATATATATATATCGACGCAACCACCATGATCTGAAAATGTGAAAGTAGGTTAATTACAGAGGTGTTGTTCACAAGGAGGACCACAAGGCTTGTTATTCTCTAGCTATTCCAAAGGTGTATTTAATTTTAGTATTTTACAAGTTCATTCCCACCAAACACTTCCAAAAGATCTATAAAAAATAGCTGACTAATAATACAATAAAATGACAAAGCATGAAGTTAATATGTCAAATCAACATACTGAAACGAGAACTGGTTATCATTAAACCACAAAATGTAATATGCATGTACCTTCTCATATTCAAAATACAGTTTTACAAGTTTTGCTTAATCATGCAGTTTTATAAATCATATGATTCATTAATCACTATAAAAAGGGAAAATGCCATACACAGAAGACCAATGACGTAATTAACATGAAATCCTCCAAAAGAAGAAAGCCTCAAAGGTCACAAAGGGACAATGGGAGCGAAGGTTCTAAATTAAGTGCCTTCAAAAACTTATCAGCGGCCACTATCACCTACTATCAAGTATCAATCACATTTTTCATAATCGATAACTAAATATAAAACTATTAACATCCTCGAGTCAATATGGGCCGCATTGGACTTTCTTTTATATATTGTAATATTATCAAGTTTGTATTGGATCTAATTTGCCCAAGACGACCCGACCCGCATATGAATGGAAGCAAATGTATATACTCTTTCTCTACTCTTGTGCCAAAATAACTCAACTCAGTTGAGGCTATCTATCTTTTCATTTTTTTGGTTCTGAATCAAGGATTATCTGGATCAAATTCTAACTAATACAAAGAAGACAATACCGACGACAAATCTAGCCCCAAATTTTGTAATAAAACCTTCTACGTACCTGACTCCATCTTTGTCAGACTACTAACTTAGTTAACAGCCCCAGGCTATGAATTTATTACTAACCAGAGGTTGAGAAAAACAAAACAATAAAGATGATAGAATTGAACTTATTTCATCATATCATGTTGAACTTATTTCATCATATCCCACCGGCCACACGGGGGTTAGGCTTGTGTCATCATTGATCCGGGTTTAACTTTTTTTTTATCAAAAAAAAAAAACAATTTTCTTGCTAACAAGATTAACAAAAAAGTAGCTAGTTTTAACAGAATGTGAAATAATAAAAATGGCTGCATTAATATGATATGGAATTATGTTTCAGAAAGAATTGAATGCGAATGAAGAGCCGGATGTTGCTCATGCATGGGGTACGAGCAGAGCCAACGGCTTCATGATTCGTATTATAACCACGTGTCACACATTTGTTACCCTACCGACTCAGGTTCTACTGAGTCACAGACTCGCTATTAAACTCCAACTCTTACCGTTTGTTGATAGAACAGAACCCAAAAATAATCCAAATATTAAAAAAAAAAAAACAGAACCAAGAAACCACACCAGAGAAAAATTGCTTCATCAAACAAACAAACTTATCACATAACAGAAGAAAACAAGACACTACAAAAACATATATAAAGAAGATTGAAACATCAACCAAAAGAACAGAAAAATTCTGTAAAAGACAAGAGTCCTTCAAGATAAATAGCAACATGACGGACGCCCACACTGCCCGAACTATCGTCGGAATCATTGGTAAGTCTTCGCGATTTTGTTAACCAAACAAACAAATTATGAGTTCAATCAACAACACAAAACCTTGCTAATCAGTGAGAAAATAAGCAAACTATGGATTATTAAATTTCTTGAATGTTTTTTTTGGTTATAATATGTTCAGGAAACGTGATCTCTTTCGGCTTGTTCTGCTCTCCAGTGTAAGCACATAATAGATCTTTTTTATTTCTGCATGTTGTTATAAATCAGTGCATGCGATGGAATATATTTTATATACTACATGTGAAAACTATGCAGACCAACGATGATAAAGATATGGAAGATGAAATCAGTGTCGGAGTTTAAACCAGATCCGTACGTAGCTACGGTTTTAAACTGCATGATGTGGACTTTTTATGGACTTCCTTTTGTCCACCCCGACAGTCTCCTCGTCGTTACCATTAATGGAACTGGTCTTGTAATGGAACTCGTTTATGTTACCATCTTCTTCATCTTCGCTACATCAGCTATCCGCGTAAGTTTCTAGTTCCTTAATTTGAATACGCATGCATGCACGATAATGCTTTTTTGTAACCATGAAAGATTTGAGATCCTTACTAGATGTCTTACATCATGAGTTATAAGGATCATTGGGAAATATATAAGTGATGGCAACCCTCTACTCTAGAACTAACTTTCAGGTGTGAGTTAGATTGATTATTGGTAATGGTTTCTAATAAGCGTATTTGATCTGTATACAGAGAAAGATCACAATAGCTATGGTGATGGAGTTGATATTCATGGCGGTGGTGATCTTCTGCACATTGTACTTTTTGCATACAACAAAACAGAGATCTATGCTTATCGGGATCATGTGCATTGTTTTCAATGTTATAATGTATGCTTCTCCTTTAACCGTCATGGTAAGCTATTATTCTCACTCATTTCTCTACAATATTAACTAATCTTGTATCCAAAATGCGATCAGCTTAACTTGTTGATGATGATTTGGATAAGCTTATAATAAGAGTTCGTATCAATGACTTATATGTGCGTTCTATTTATAATAAGATCATACAAAAGATTTGAACCATCATATACAATATATTGCTAAAGTTAGCATGCATGACCTAGAGTTAGAAAAATCATGAACAATACTGCAAGAGTCTAGACTAATCACGGATATGCCAAAAACGGTTTCCATCATTGTCTCTTTCGTTTATTTTTTTGTTTTCTTGTGAACTAACATTTAATGTGTTTAATTAACGTGAAACAGAGGCTTGTGATAAAGACAAAGAGCGTGAAGTACATGCCGTTCTTCCTGTCATTAGCCAGCTTCATGAATGGAGTCGTTTGGGTCATTTATGCATGTCTTAAATTCGACCCCTATATTTTGGTAAACTTCATTTTTCACCCCCATGTTCAACTCAGTAGTTATATCTCTTTTTTATAGGCGCTAATATATTGGTTTGTTTCATGAAAAACAGATACCAAATGGTCTTGGATCCCTATCCGGATTAGCACAACTTATATTATACGCAACTTATTATAAAACAACTAACTGGAACGATGGAGATGGAGATAAAGAAAAGCGGTTTACGAATGCTGAAATCGAGCTTGACCGAGCTTGACACTTGCATCTATGGATGCTAATGTCCAGCTTCATCGTTAGGTTAAGAGAGAATCAGAAGAGATGCTAATGAAGATACAACAATGAAGACGAGGAAGCCCCGAAGTTGTAAGATTTTCTTGAGTAGAAAGAAAGAAATGGATTTTTACTTTTTTTTTGTTTGGTTGTAAACTGAAATGATCATAATATTGGCAAGTTCTTTTTTTTTTTGATAAAAATAATATTGGCAAGTTGAATCTACCTACTGTAATTTGTTTTCTGGATGTTTTTATTTGCAAGTGTTTTCAGTAAAAAAATTTTTTTCTTAATGTGTGTGTTTAGTAAAACATCCAAAAATAAACAGAAGGAATATTTAATAAGGCAAGCAAACCAAATTGACTGAGTTTAGTTGTGCAAAAAGGGTTTGACTTGTTTATTAAATTAATGAACATAGATCTATAACTGTTTTCTTACAAGCAAACATCATATATATAAAGTATTTGAGTTTCTTAGTTCCCTTCTTGTCCGAGATGTTGCTTTTCTGTTTCTTCTTGAATCTCCGTGATCTGCAATCTTCCTGATCCATCGCCACCAGATTCAGAGAACTTAGTGACCTTCTGTAACTCATCGCTCACACCCGACTGGTTACTATCACTAGCAGCAGCAGCTACTACTTCTTGGTCTATCTTAGCTTGTGGCTTAGGACGGCGAATGGCCTCGGCTGCTTCTGGCATAACAACTGGAGGCGGTTGCGGAGGAACCCATGATCGCTGCTTCTGGATAGCTGCTGGTTCCATTGTGCTTGTTTCATTTTGGATGCCGATGGAACGTGCTGATGTTGTCTCATACCCGAAATCTCCGGATCTAGGGTTCTTCTGTTGCCACCATGGACCGTTGGAACCCTCTTCTTGCGGCGCTTGACCATAGTCCCATGGCTGAGAATAGTAAGGGATCATCAGTAATCAAATCAGACCAAGATTCATCACAAAGAATGTTGTTTAAGATCAAACTTAAAAAAAAAAAAAAACATTTTAGTTTCTACCTTAGCTTTAGGAGCTATGCGAGGATTTGGTAGCTGTTGGTTTGGATTGGGTGGCATGTCGTTGATCTCCTGTATATCAGTGAAAGTGCGATCATTTAGTCACAATGATTTATAAGGTGTGGTGCAAAAAAAAAGGAAACTGGTTTTCAGTTTACCCGAATGTTTGAAGGCTTCTCTCCTCTCTGGATCATAGACATTATCTGCAACATCACCAGTTTTCAACTAAATGTTAAGACGGTTTACTGGAATTCAACACAAGACTCTGCAGCGAAGTTTAAAAGGTTTCAGAACATTACATCCATGTATGACTTTGGATGAGGGGCCACAGAAGAATCAGCCGGTGGTGCAGGAGGAGAAGTAGACCGTGCTGTATTATTAATTAGTTAGTTAGAGAGAAGAACCTAATAAAATGCAACAGAACAAAATGCACACTGAGCCAGAGAGACAGAGAACTAACCCGAGCGCGTGTCATAATCAATGTTGCTGCCATTTGCATAGGGTCTCTGCATCACATATCAACGTTCTAAAATGTTACCAATAGGACTACACTATCAAGTTCAAATGGAGTCTCTTTCTTTCTTTCATGCTCAATAATAAATTTGTTTTGGAGTTTATTTATTTTTTTGTGGATCATTTACTCTATGCATCAACAATTATTCCAAAACCACTTTCGACCTTAAACTCACCCTTTCTGCTGGAGTTTTGACCAAACCACCATAAACCTCTTGATTGGCTGAATATACTTTGGGGAGGTTGTTGGAATTCCCTGAAAGTAAGAAGTAGAAACAGAACCATTACTCTTCAGAACAAGAATCTTTGACAGTGTCTCTTAAGATCAATCAGAGTCAACTAGAACCTATATGGCTCCTGATACGAGTTACGTTGTAACTGTTCAAAATTGAGATACATGAAGACAAAAAAAAAAAGCTTTGAACACTTACTTTCGAGATAACGGATATTATTGCTCAAGGACTTCATTTCTTGTACTTGGACGCCTAACAGTTGCATCAAGTCCTCAAAATTCTTCCTCTCTGACACGAAACAATGCACAAATTTGGTTTCAGTTGAAGAAACAGAAAGAAAAAAATAATGATAATAATAACATCTACCTTCAGTCTTCGTTTTCATCATTTCCTGACTAACCCTGGCTACATCAGAAGCAGCCGCCGAAGCAGCTCTGGCTGCAGCTACTGCTTCTTCAGCTAAGCTAGGTTTTCCATCAGCTCTCTCCAGAGAATCACTTTCTTCTTCCAACATAATCTTGCGGACCCACGATTTTAATCTGGGGATAAGGGATCTCTGAGACAAGAAAGAAAAAAAAAATCTCAGTTCAGTATGATCTTGATTTTGTACAAGGAAACTAAACACTACAAACTTGCATTCCACATGGAGCATTAAAACACATTCAGCAATCAGTGAACTCCAAAAGTGTTATCTTGGCCTAACCATTCTTTATTGAATGTACTAAGTAGTTCATAACAGAATCATCATCTCAATACGCTGCATATAAATGGAGATAACAAAAAAGGGGTTTCAGATCAAATCGGTACCTTGACAAAAACAGCAGTTCCGGCACCAGAAGCAGCTAATACTCCAATAGCAAGAGCAGCATGGTACCAGCGAAAGCGGGAGAGCAAACTTGGAGGCGGAATCATAACAACGGGAGCAGGTTGCATAGCTTGTATCTGTCCTTGTGGCTGAACATGAGACACTGCTTGCTGCCCATCTGTTCGCAACACAAATATAAAATACACCTCCACAAAAAAAAAAGTCTAGTCATCAAAGGAACATGTCTAGCTTATGTACCTTGACTGGTAACTGTTGTTTGAGAACTTGGAGACGGGTCCTATGGTCAAAAGATGTTTACAAAGGTAAGCCATGCAGCAGGTGAAAGATTATTTCAAATGAACAAAAACAAGAAGTAAAAGAAGAGAGCTTACAGGGACACGGCGGAAAGCCTCGTCAATCTCTTCCTTGGTGAGACCTTTCCTCTCGAGAAACGACCTTCTATGAATCACAGGAGACCCTCTAACTCTGGAGTGGGAAAGGAACTTGATAGCGTTCTGAATCTGATCCTCCCGTATCGGTTCAGAGTTCTTGAAAACAGAGGGCAGAGATTCCTGCTCAGCAGTAACCTCGTTCGTAAGGGGGCTCGTAACCTCTGAAAACAACACACGTGTCAAAAACACCAATAAGGTTTAATAAACAACTTATCAATCACAACAGTATTGAGCAATTCATCATCAGCAATAGTTGAAAAGAGGAAGAGCAGTAAGCTAAGCTAATTCATCGTAAATAGTTCAATCACGCCCGGTTATAGCATCTCAGACAACTAACTGAGAAAATCTATTTAGCAGGGAACCAATAACATCATCACCAGAATCTACAGTGATTGAGTGAAACCTGAAGTTTCATGGGAGGGAGTTGCCATAGCAGCAGCAAGTCAGCTCTCACCGACGACCTTCAACGAATCCAAGCGGCTGCACAAGAGTTAGTAGTGATCGAAGATCCGAGAAGAGAAGAAACAAAAGAAAGAAAAAAACGATGATGATGAGGAGGCGTTGCTCATATCGAGGCCTCAGGACAAGATGGGCCTCAGACTTGATGGGCCTCCATGATTCTTCCTTCTTGGATCGCAGCATGTGATGATGAGCAAAAAAAAACATGACTCGCTCAGCTAGCTAGTGGGTCTTAGAATTTGTGATTAATCCCTGATAATCAAAGATCAAAATACAAAATTAAGTAAATTGAAGATGACCGCATGTGAATCACTAAAACATAAACATTACCACCTTTATTTTGTCATTTTCTTATCTAAAGTCGCATGATGATTATTCTTTCTTTTTTGAATTAATATAAAGGGATTAGATGTTATACTAATAGTCATCATAACACTATGTTTAGGATATTCTTTTCTATAAATAACAAATAATTATTTAATTAAAAAAAAAGTGGCAACATTGTAAAGACAGCATGTATCACTACCATTTAGTACAACGTGTCGTGTCGTTACCTTAATAGAGGTTGGACGGATCTCAGCATAGTAATGTCAAACTACCACCCAATCCATGCATTCTTTCTTCTTCTTATCATCTCTCTCTCTCTTCCTCACTGTTGTTTCTTTTCTCATCATCGACTTGAATTAAAATATAAAAAAAAACAAGTGGATTCTCTTGCAAAAAATATTCACTGATGATGACGCTTAACTCACTCTCTCCAGCTGATTCCAAATCTCTTTCTTCTTTCTTGGATACCTCCAGGTTCAATCCAACCCCCAAACTCCCAGGTTTGGATTCAAAAAATAAAAGCTTCAGTCTTTCCATTGTTAGGCTCTTATGAAAGTATCTTCGAACTTGTGACAATATGACTCGATTCTCTGTAAATTCTTCGCATTTGAACCAATAGTCGTGAGATTTAATTTCAGAAAGTTTGATACTTTTGGGTTAGTTAAGTTCTGAGAGTATGAAAGTTTACATCTTTGGGAGTTGTCACAGGTGGGTTTAGTTTGAGGAAGAGGAATCAAGGGAGAGGTTTTGGAAAAGGAATCAAGTGTTCAGTGCAGCAACCTCCTCCAGCATGGCCTGGGAGAGCTGTTCCTGAGCCTCCTCGTCAATCTTGGGATGGACCTAAACCCATCTCCATCGTTGGTTCTACTGGTTCCATTGGCACTCAGGTTTTGTATCCTTGTTGCTCTTTTGTATCTTATTTTAAGTTTGATTAGGGACATTGTTTTGCATTTTTGCAGTTATTGAGTAGGACCACACAGTAGATTATGCTTATGAGAACTAGGCATTGTTATATTTGTCATGTCCTTAAGATACGGAGTTTGTTGTTGTTGAATCCTACTTACGGAATAAGAACTTACAGAATCTTTTTTCTTGCTCTTCGCCAGATAATTATAGTTCCTATGAGTTAGATTAGGGCATAACTATGCAGTTCTTCAATAGGACCAGTGGAACAGACAGTAGATTGCGTTTAAGATGACCAGGCATTGTTATATTTTCCATGCTTCCAATATATTGCTTCATAGTGATGATACTGACAGTTGTTTTCAATCATTAGAACTTACAGAATCTTGTTTTTTTATATATATATATATATGCAGACATTGGATATTGTGGCTGAGAATCCTGACAAATTTAGAGTCGTGGCTCTAGCTGCTGGTTCCAATGTTACTCTCCTTGCTGATCAGGTACATTAAACCACCTGGAGTCAGTTATATCTCTCACTTCATTGGTAGTAACATAAAGCAAGATATTGTAAACTAGATCAAACCAAAAAAAAAATTGATTCTAGCTTAATTTTTCTTGCCTTAAGTGATCTCAAGAAACACCAATCTTATAGCTCTGGTGACTCTCTTTTGAAATGCAGGTTAAGAGATTTAAACCAGCATTGGTTGCTGTTAGAAACGAGTCACTACTCAATGAGCTCAAAGAGGCATTAGCTGATTTGGACTACAAACCTGAGATTATTCCTGGAGAGCAAGGAGTGATTGAGGTTAGTGCCTTCTTTTTTAAAAGTTCTGATTGTGGTGTGTGGAGTTCTTGCTTATATTCATCAACAGGTTGCTCGCCACCCAGACGCTGTGACTGTTGTCACCGGAATAGTAGGTTGTGCAGGACTGAAGGTAGATATATACTCTATTGTATTTTCATTAGAGCATATGAGTATGAATCTTGGAAGATGATTGTTTATTTTCTTGTAGCCTACTGTTGCTGCAATTGAAGCAGGAAAAGACATTGCTCTTGCAAACAAAGAGACATTAATAGCAGGCGGTCCTTTTGTGCTTCCACTCGCCAACAAACATAACGTTAAGATTCTTCCAGCAGATTCAGAACATTCAGCCATATTCCAGGTATCAAAATTGTGGTTTTGTTGATCGCCATATTATCTTAACTGATAATGAGTGAACTTATTCTTCTTCTTCTTCTTTTATGTTGTTCCTCTAGTGTATTCAAGGCTTGCCTGAAGGCGCTCTGCGCAAAATAATCTTGACTGCATCTGGTGGAGCTTTTAGGTTTGTTCTCTTTTGATAGATTTTTGTTCTTCTTCATTCTCATTTGGTAATTGAAGTTATTTACACTGGATGTTGGGTATAGAGATTGGCCTGTTGAGAAGCTCAAGGAGGTTAAAGTAGCTGATGCATTGAAGCATCCTAACTGGAACATGGGAAAGAAAATCACTGTGGACTCAGCCACGCTTTTCAACAAGGTTAAACATCATTTGCTTTCTCAAACTAATAAGTAACCTTTGATCAAGGTGTAAGGTGTGAGTTATTGAAACAGGGTCTTGAGGTCATTGAAGCTCATTATTTGTTTGGAGCTGAGTATGACGATATAGAGATTGTCATCCATCCTCAAAGTATCATTCACTCCATGATTGAAACACAGGTCTTGCTTTTGAAAATACTGCAATTTCATCTTATGCTTTCAGAAATGAAAAAAATTATTAACTTGTAACTGTTTTGTTCCATAGGATTCATCTGTGCTTGCTCAGTTAGGATGGCCTGACATGCGTTTACCTATTCTCTACACCATGTCTTGGCCTGATAGGGTTCCTTGTTCTGAAGTAACTTGGCCAAGACTTGACCTTTGCAAGTAAGCAGACCACAATTTATAGATATTTCCTCAGTTTAATCAAGTGTTAACCTAAGCTTGGTTTAGAAATTGTTAAACCAAAAGAGGGTTAAGATAGTGTGATTTTTTGGCAGACTTGGTTCCTTGACATTCAAGAAACCAGACAATGTGAAATACCCATCAATGGATCTCGCTTATGCTGCTGGACGAGCTGGTGGTACTATGACTGGAGTTCTCAGTGCAGCTAACGAGAAAGCTGTTGAGATGTTCATTGATGAAAAGTAAGCGTCATCTCAAGTGTTCTTGAAAACGAATTACATTGTTTTTATTTACACTTTCTTTTGTTTGCAGGATAAGCTATTTGGATATCTTCAAGGTTGTGGAGTTAACATGCGACAAACATAGAACCGAGTTGGTAACATCACCGTCTCTTGAAGAGATTGTTCACTATGACTTGTGGGCGCGTGAATACGCTGCGAATGTACAGCTTCCTTCTGGTGCAAGACCAGTTCCTGCATGATACATATTCTTGAAAGGATATTGATTAGTGGAAGTGATTAAATGTGTTGTTTTAACACCGTTTTGGCAAGGATTACATATTCTAAGTTGTACCTAGTGTATAAAAGACCCAAACAAGTCGAGCTGAAACTTTAAACCCATTAAACAAAATGGAACATTATTAAGTCTGTTTCATTTTAAACAGTGTTTTAAAATTTTATTTTATTTAAATTAATTAAAATGCTGTTTTTAGATTTAAGTGTAAACTTTAATATTAGTTGGTACTTCTAATCATTTATATTTCGTAGTACTATTTTTTATTTGTTAAAGTAGCTTTAATTAATTTAATTTTGTGGAAAAGGAAATATAAATAAATATTAACTTTTTGATAGATATGCAAAAAAACTAAACATCATATAGTTTGAAATACATGTAGTATTATATTTTAGTGATTACAGAGAATAAATTTGGATTAAGAAAACTAATCAGGATCGTTTCATCCCCTATATATTAATCCTGGAACATTACAACATGTTTTGTAGCCACGTGTCATCACTAGGATGATTCTCAGAAATCCTTAAAAAAATATGTTGGTCCATATAAATATATATTATACTTTTTATTAAACTAATTATCATATTAATTAATAGTCTTCAATTATTTCCTTAAATAAAAGCTACGTAAGTTTACTTCCTTAGATAAAAGCTACAAAATTACCTAATATGATTAACGTATATATAATAATTAATGATTACAAATCAAAAATATTTGATAAAAAAATTTGTATCCTCTACATTTTATTTTAATTAATATTATAAAAAAATCACTTAAACATATTTTAAATAATAGATTTTTCACATATGTTATATTTTGAATTTTTTAAAACGTCTATAAATTACCAAAAATTGTAAGATGTTATTAAGATGATATTTTTTAGAACAGAACATGATCCGAAACGAAATATTTTGGATATCGAATATATCGAAACCAGATTTATATACTTAAATATATTAATTTTTTTAGAATTTAATATCTAAAAGAAAATTAAAGATATATAAAATGTTATTAAGTTGTCCAAAATACTTGAAAATATTTACAAATAGTTAAAAGTACATGATTAAAATAGTTAAATGATATTCAAAATACCAATACTTCAAATATCTATTGATTTCTTATCTGAATATTGAAGCTAACCAAATTTTATGTTAAGTTTAAGTATTTTAGCTTGCATTATACACATTTATATGTTATAAATATTTTTTTATTTTTATATTTTGAGAAATTTAAAGTATATACGAATTTTATTTTTTTAAAAATAAAATGAGTTATCTGAGTTCAAATCCAAACCGAACCCGCAGATCCGAACCGGATTGAACTCACAAAAAATCGAAATATAACTGAACCGAACCAAACTAAACTGAACCAAATGGTATCCGAATGTCCACCCAGAATCAAATGTAAAAAAAATCTTGATAACAAGATGCATTCTAATTGTAATATTTCAATACAACATATTTTAAAAAGCTTACCCCGCGCATGGCGCGGGTTATCATCTAGTCTTAAAGTAAAATAAAGACTATATTACCTAGTCCCAACCCAAAGCTAAAATCACTATGAATAATTTTAACTTGTAATCCATATCTTGACATTAGATTAATAAGATATTTGGCAAATACAATTTCAAAACAACAAGAACGTTGTTTGTTATTTTGAAATGGTGATGTTTGTATAGATCTAATTCACATTTTAATTTTAGTTAAATGTCGATTTGAAATGATTTATAGTTTAATATCAATAGTAAACTAATTACTATCATGGTCTTTGGGTTTTTAGATTTCGAACTTTAGAAACATGGGAATATGTCTCAAACTAATATCTTGTGAGGAATTAAATTTGAAATTATTATTTCTAAAATATATAAAATAGAAGGAATAATTTTAACTTGTAAGTCATAAATAAAATATATCTTGACATTAGGTTAATAAAACGTTTGGAAAAATTAATTTCAAACAACAAAAACGTTGCTTGTTATTTTGAAATCATGATGTTTATTATGTAGGTATTATTAACAAGTATACTACGATGTTTCAGAAAGAAATATACTAGGATAATCATATGATAAAAGCATGTGAGTTTTCATTAGTCGTAATTTGAAAGTCATTTTTTCATAATGTAATTTCTTTTTCATTTGTGTTATCAATTTACTTCAGTTTTAAAGGATCGATGAACTATTTCTCCACGAAAAATATTATATAGTATAAGGTGAATTTCAAACTATCATTTATTCTATGTATAGTCGAATTGATAGCTCACAATTTAATTTCTCATGTCTTTATAGTTTGAAATCTAAAAATCCATAAACCATTATTGATCTGGAAATTATAAAACATTTTAAATCAACATCTAACCAAATTAAAACTCAAATTAGATCCATTATGAATTAAGTTCATTTTCATTGATAAGATTTTGTATAGATCTAATTCAAATTTTAATTTTAGTTAGATATCGATTTAAAATGATTTATAGCTTAATATTTGAACTTATTGATTTGTATTTGATTAGATGTTTCATTAAACAGACAACTTTTACTATTGGTAAAAGAGTTACCAGTAATGAAAATGTGAAAACCATTGTAGTAAACATAAAACACCAGAACCGAATGTATATAGTTTGTTTATTTTTAACATTTAGAAAATCTATAGTTCCAAAAGAAATTATATAGTTCCCGAATGAATAGTTTAGTAGTGGATTCCACCAAACATGTTTAAACCAAATGTCAACTTCTTTTCTGAATACACATTTTGTATGTGGCTGAGATGACTCTTACCAATAATGTGAACACGAATTTCTCTTTATAGAAACTTAAACAAGATCTCAAGGTAAACCAAATCATTCAGTATATCCACCTAAAGTGTTTTCTAATCAAAAATTTAATAAATCCATATCTAAAGTACATTCTATTTCACACGTCAAAGGACCACCACTCTTCTCTGTCTAAACTAAAGAAACATGAAACACTTATCCAAGTTCTGAACACATGCATGTAGTCTGAATATAATTGGATTGTTATAATATATCATTAGGTGGGTAAAAGATGTTTAGCCCAACTATATGGTGATTTAGTGGTAGTGCAAAAGACTGATCTATTTGTGTTTTGGATTTAAGCTATGTTTAGTAGGAAGTGTTATTTTAAAAATCAGAATTTCTCAAAATTGACTTTTGAACTTAAGGTTTTATATATAAAAACAAAATTTCCGAATAGAATGTATAAAATAGTCTCCATAACAACAATCATACATACCACCAAAACTTTACATCTAATCCAAACCGACACATGGAGGTTTATAATATAAAAAACTATTCAAAAACATGCACTTTCTCGCCTAACACTCAAGATTATCTCAGCAACCAAAAGAAAAGGTTTTGAGAGAAAATAAAAATAAAAAGTCCAGAAAGAAAGAAAGAAAGAAAAAGAAACCGAAGCCCACTTAAAGTCCGCGTCTTCGATTGCTGTCTCTTTCAAGAAAGAGCCACTGTCACCTTTTAAAAAGGCCGTAAATGACGACTAAGCCCATTAACATTTTTCAATATTCCCATCATATCCTTATTAAACGGCACAAACGTCCGCCGTTTCGTCTCCTCGCTTACCTCTCCGACTACCTTGGACGACGGCTCTTCCTCTTCACCGTTCCCTTCGCTGCTGCTTCTCGCGTAGAGAAGACTCCGAAGCTTCCACCGTTTCGAGAGTCCTACGCTGCTGCTTTTCTCGTCACCGCCTTTTGGTGTCCACAGGCAGTAAGTCTCCGGCGGCACGCCGTTGAGATCCTCCTCCGCCTCCGAGGAAGAATCCGACGTCGTATCTCGCTCCTCGCTCATTAGTTTCCTAAGCGCCGGTCTACGACGTCGTGGGAGAGTACTACTCTTAGGCGGAGACACCAGAGCATTTTCAGCTCCACCACCGTAGGGATTCGACGGACGGATCTTACCGTCGTAGAAAATCTCGTCGGCGCTAGCGACGGGGTGGAAAGACGTGCGGCTGGGACAGTCGAACTCAAAATTATCATCGTCGTCGCCACCGTGGAAGTTGAATTGTTGGTCTTGATCTCTGAGTTCCTCGACGACTCGGGCTGCAATTGCGGCGATGTCTAAGGCGGAGGAAAAGCTGTCGAAACTAGGAGAGTTGGGGGAATACGAAAGTAACCGGCTAGTCTGCATTTCCGACAGATGTTGGACAGTTTTGTCTGAAAACGTCAAGAAAGTTTTGTCTGAAAACGTCAGAGAGAAAGATGGTACGCATACGCTCGAATATATATATACGGGAAAAATATTTGTATTTTTTAATTATTCACGGAGAAGAGAAAAAAAAAACAAATTCGTATGATTACATTAGAGCCAAAATATCTTCTAAAGTTTAAGGGCTTTTTAGGGAATAACCAAAAAAAAATAGAAATTAGATTTTTAGAGAGAAGTTTAATGGGCTTTTTTTTAATTAAATTAAAAAAAGGTTATTGATCTAACAAGGAGCGTAATGACCACTAAACCAGGAATGCTTAAATTTAATGGCCAAATGATAAGTCTTCGATTTTAATTCAAGTGATATATTAGTATTTAGAAAAGTATAACCTGAATGAAAAAAGTGTAAATACTTATCTTCTTCGATGTCACGTTTAATCACGAGGTGATGAAACAAACTTGTCTGTTCAATTATTTTTCTTTACGTAACATTTGATTATTCAAATGTTTATATGATGTCACTGAAATGACGTATGTAAACTTAGGTTAGAGAAGTATGCTTAGGATTATAGTTCTCAATTTATCCTCCGTTGATTCCATGTATAGTAATGAACAAAGAGTGAATTAATGGCCGACCAAAAAAAAGAGGCGATAGATCAAGGGAATAAATCTCCTTCAGTTCCTCGACATTCTATCAATTTGGTTAAGGTTAACCATTGTAACTCTCCAAGCTCTACTTTGACAACCAATATTCATCCACAATTATTAATATAATAACTTCGAGAACTATCATCAATGGCGGCGCCCAGGACCAACACATCCAAGATTATGTCCGGTTTGTACGGTGCCTCACTTCTTTGTCTGCCCACCGTATCCTCCATCTTCCTTCCCGAAGCATTAATGATCAGTTTAAACCTCCTACATGTAGTGTCAAATAAACATAACCTCCCGCCTATGTATATCTACTAGCACTCTCAGCGGGACTGAAATAATATTCCTCTCAAGTTCCTAGCGTATGTCTGTATCCAAATTAATTTTACTAAATGGTTGAACAAAGTACATTTGTTTCTATAATGTTCATGAACCAAATAGTATTATGTGAAATGTTAATTATCTTAGAAACAAGAAAAAGAACTGATAGCATGCGAAAGGAAAGAGAAACAGAGAATTACATATGCTGAACGAACGTATTATATATAGTCATTTACATACATTCAAATCAAGTGTACATGAATCAAATACTTCACAAGATTCCCACCAATGTGTGTATCTTTGTACATTATTATAACTATTATATTTGTCATTTTTGATCGTATATGTAGCTTAATAATTAATCAAAATTTTAGATTATCCTTCATGTAACATACGATCGATTGCTGCAAAAAAGTAAGAAATTGGATCAAGTTAGCAGAAAAATATTATCACTAAACACTAAGTATAATGTATATATGTATACTTTTCACGGTTAATTTAGAGAAAATAAAGAGTTAGGAAGCTTACGAGAAGGCAGAGAATGATACAAGCAGCTGCACCTGGGAACAATGCGTACCAAAAATTCAAGTGATGGAACTTCGCTCCATCTATGAACATTAATGGTAAGCTCGCCGCTGTAATTTTTGTTTAGTTATTTGTCAGATGAATTAGAACATAACTTAATTAACCGCTCTATTAAAACTTAAAAATTTTGAAATCATTTATATAAATAATCGAGACAATATAATTTACCAGGAGGATGGTTGGCTCGAGCAATGGCCATAAAAGCTATGGAAGCGGCGAGAGCTACGCTCCGGGCGAGCCAGCCTGGCCCAAAGACGGAGAACGCTACCACTCCAATCGCAGCACAGCCTATTTGAGCCAAAAACATGTTGTATTTCTGAAAAATATAAAGTAAACAAGACATTACCATCAACTAATAATTAGTTAAGTAATAATGTAATAGAAAGACATAACTACTACTAGCATTCAAAGTTGCTATTTTAAAATGATGTAATGCCACCTCTCCAATTTTAGCATGATGTGATGGCACACCTAGGTTGTGACTTGACACATGAAAGTAAATATTAGGTGGAACTTGTTATCTTCAATAGTCAGAAACAAAATAGTGGATCTCTTTAGTTTTTATGTCTTAGAAAAGTAGAAGCATAAGAACAAAACTTGAGGACTTTTATTTAAACCAAGTTTGTGGATATTATAGAACTACGTTCTACTTTCCACTATAGCGATTCCTCACTATTGTGTTGTTTAGACACCATTCGAACCCTAGTTAAAAGCTTATTCTGGTGTTTGCATTTTGGCAAAAAAGAAGCGTTTGTGTTCAACCGCTTGTTATGATTATATTGCTACCTATACGTATATGTGTAAAAGGGGTTTATGGATTACCCGAGCAGCAGGAGCAGAAGGAGTGGTGAAAAGAATGGCGGATACGGCACCAAGTGGTGCAACTGACATTGAAATCCCCTTTGAAGATATCATTTGATCCATTTTTCCCAATATTGCCATTGCCGCAAACGCTCCTATTCACATACAAGATTAATTAATACCAACTAACAATTTGTTGTATTTTTCATCAACCAAATTGGTGATTTTCCTAGTAAATGGGAGTATATGTCTAGTTGAGACTTAATTAGTTGAATCTATCTGACTCTTTAATTGGATTCCGCTGGAGTCAGACTAAGTTCAAACCAGAGGTAAGTAATATAATATTAGCTGACACTACTATTTCATATTTGTTGGACGAAGTCAGCTATAACCTTTGAATAATAGGACCTATGTATCAGCATAAGGTTTTAATTAAAAAGCAGGACATAAACATTAGCTTGACTATTTATACACATATTTATTTTACTATTCAAGTATATACTTTAACAATCAAATAATCTTTGGATATATTTATCTCAAAATACTACTATTATATTTCTGTCTTTTACAAAGAAGCTATTTCCCTAACCAATTAAATTTATCTAAATTTCTAGCTCACGCTTATTTCTTCATTATCATGAAAAACCATACCCTAATTTCAAGGTAAATTCGAGAAAATGGGGTCACGCTCTAAAGACAGGTCATAAACGACCATTTGGCTGCAGGAAGAGACACACCTCTCTCCAATTATTTAAATCTCTCCTCATCTTCTGGTCAGGTCAGGAGATAATATTATTCATTAATTTTATAATTTATATGCTTTTTATGTGTACCTTTTCTCTACTCCTAATTAGTTAACTAATTAATTTCGTTTGTTCTCAACTTTTATACCCTAATCGCCTGTTTTTAGTTCTTCTGATCTAGAAACAAAACGCATTAGTGAAACCTATAACCCAACATCATTTGACAAAACAAACGATGATCTTAATTAGTTAGTCATTAGCATTTATATTTTTCTTAAGTAATCCACATACCAGCTGCAGGCCAGATGACATCACTCAACAATAGAGGCGTCGCCACCGCCTTCTTATCTGGCTTCCAAGATTCCCACGACGACGGAGCCGTCAAGTTTCCCGTCGAAGACACCACCGTGCTTACTCGCCGCCTACGGCTCAAAACCTCCGGATCCCTCGTTAGGCTTAAGGATTTAAATACAAAGCATCTACTATAAGTAGAGAACCCGAGAAAATGCTGGCTCATAGCGGCGGCAACCATTGCCGGAGATCTCAAAGCCGCCGTCGTAGTAGGGCTCCGACGAAGAATATGTAAGCCAGCTGGAGGAGGTAGTGGCGTTACCGGAACCATAGCCATGGTAAATAGTAGCTTGAGGTAGAGGATTATTTATAAGAAAAATACTCTTCTTCTCTGTCTCCTTCACCAATAGGAGAGGCCGAGAGGGACAAGTGATTAGCATCTCTTTTATATATATGCACGCAGCACATATGTGCATACTATTAACTATATATATGATATTAGCAAATACTTGAATACCTAATCACAAATCTATCCGAGAGCGATGGAGATCGATTTTAATATATAGTAAATACATTATGCTAACTACAATACTCACGAAGTAACTCATCGAAGCCTCACTTAAAACAGATTTATATAACTAATTTTTTTAACTTAAAAAAAATTAAGCTTGATCATGTGCAGGGCTGGGCATTTTATCCGTTAAATTTGATTCGATTCGTTATCCGTTGCTATTCGATTCGAAAATTCCGAATATCCGTAAGCTTTCGAAGCAAAGCAAATACTAAAATTCAATATCCGTCAAAATCGAAGCAAATCACAAATATTAAAATTTTGGGAAGCGAATATCCGATCCGATCCGTCAATATATAAATACATGTATATTTTGATTATACTTAAAGTTTTAAATGTATAAAATTATATAATTATTATTCTAATATATTATTTGATAGATTCTATTCATATTATTACTTATATAAAAGTATTACATAAAAGGAAGAGAAAATATTTACGATAATTATAATTTTTTTTTAAGTTTTGTGTTATTATAATTTTAACTAAGTTTAAAAATTTACAAAATATGAAGATTCATTGCTTTTTTTAATTTTTATCTTTTATATCATGCAAAAAATATATTTTACAAAACAAATTTGTATCAAATTTTTAAGATTATTTGTATTAATCAAAACAAATGAGAGATCCGTAAGTATCCGCGAATATCCGCAAATATCTATTTATTTTCCGGATATCCGTTTTTCCGAATATCCGTATTTTTCCGAAGCAAAGCAAATCGAAAAATCAGATATCCGTAACATTCGAAGCAAATCACAAATACCTTCAAAAACCCGAATATCCGATCCGTGCCCAGGCCTAATGTGCATGCTGATTGCCTTTGTTTTTTTACCTTTTAATTCCTCACACACATATATATGTAGGAATATATATATAGTGGTATTAATAAGTTCACCGTCATGGTCGTAAAATCTATTAATAATTGTGGAGTACAGTTTGCAATTAATTCATGCAAAAAAAAAGTATAGGTCTCTCTTAATATATAGTTTTCATAATTTAGGAATCTCAAACTAAAGTCCAAACTTGCTTTTATACGTGAGCTGAGTTTTCGCTAGAGCATCATTAACCCTCAAATCCACTAAAGGTTTCTTAAAATTCTTTTTTTTTTCTTTTTTTTGGCTGATTAAAAATAAAAATAAAAAAATGCACCAGTAAAATCCACAAACAATACAAAAAATCCACCACAATCGGTTTTTATTTGGCCACTTTTGTAACCGGTTTTTGGCATTATACCCGTTGATGGTGGTCTTAGGTTCATTACTTTGATTATAACTAATTACTCTCACAAAAACTGATTACTTCTGTAAAATGATATCAATTTTATCTCTTGTGCAACTATGTTAATGGATTGTTGAAAGAAAAAAAAAACTATGTAAATGGATATCATATTATCAATAAGAATAAAAATATTACCTATTGGTGTTTACGGTAAATTTTCTGGTCACATTAGAGAGGAACTATTTTATCTTTGTATGAAAGTGTGTAAGCAACTAGCAAAGCGAATAGGACAAAAAAGCGTTGCCCTTTTAGGAGGTGATGGGGCTTGAAGATGGACGCAGAAAGACTCTACCATTAAACGAAAGGTCATTTACTCAGAGATGATAACATTTAAAAATTCCAGAAAATAAAAATCAAAACTTTGCTGAGTCTAATACATTTTTCTTTAATTAATTCTATGCATTTTATCTCATAAGATTAAACCCAATTTTTCTTTTTATCATAAACCCAAAATTATTATGCTGACAAATACCAAATTTTTAACACAAATTTATTTACATTCAGGTATATTAGATTATTTTTTTAAACAGTAGGCTTAAACATCTTACAATAAAAGTGCAGTCCACTAAATGGTCTCAAATCTCTCCTCTGCTTCAAATGTAACATTTCGTTAGAAGTGCACAAGCGCAATGCACCTCAATGATCATTCATCACCATTCTGTAAACCGTACCAAACCCTCCTGAACCAACAATGTCTTGTTCGTCAAGAGACTCCAGCTTCTCAATCAGCTCACTAGATGAGTACGGAAGATCTCCATGGAATGTGATCAGCTTTTTGCTTGTCTCACAAGGTTATTTCTGTTTCTTGACTTCTGTGTACTTTTTCACTGTTCTTTCTTTCTTTGGGAGCATCCAAACCCATAGGAACACAACAATCACAATAAATGCAATAGCCATTGTAGACATTGCACCTATCAAGATTCCTTTGATCAAGTGTGACGACCTCTTTGGAGGATCTGTTAACATTCCGAAAATAGAAAGTTTAAGACAAAAGGAAGAGATTGAGTGTGTGTTTTTTATAACAAGAACTTGCCTGATTCATCATCATCACTTTCTGCATGAGGTAGAACAACAGGGAACCCCATTGATGATCTACATGGCTTGTGAATTTGCCGACCACAAAGATCCATATTACCAGTGAATTAACCATACAGACACATAACATTAGCACAAGATTTTTGTCTGAAAGTTCTTGATCGTGTATTAACTCACGATTCAGCTCCAAATCTGCTTAGAACTCCTATATCAGGGATATCTCCATAGAAGAAGTTGGTTGACATGTTCCTGAACCAAACAAACAGTTCAAGAACACTATACATTAAAGAGACAGAGATCTTCCACTAAAGGCTGAGGCTTTTGTGTGTTCCTGAATGCTAGGAGATATGATCCCTCTTAGTTGCATATAACGTAAGTTTCTGCATCAAAATAAACAATGCAGATTCAAAGAAAGAAGGTAAAGATTGAGAATGTGAAAAGAAAAGACAGAGTGAGAAGTTGTTACATTGAAACAACTCTTTGGTCTTGAGGATTACAGGAGACACCAGTCCAAGAACAAGGAGACTCATCTGAATCTGTCCAGTTCTCTAGAGAGTTTCTAGTATCATTCAATCCACTTTTCAACTCCAAAAGAGCAAACCCTACAAGATTCAAAGCTCCAATTTTATTACATTACTAATAAACAAGTTGATCGAATCTCAGGTTCCTCATTAACCACAACAAAAGCCAAAAACTTTAAAGAGAGAGAGAGAGAGAGTATATACTAACCATCGAGAGTGAGAGCAGAAGAGTATGAAACGAAAAGGGCAGCTGCAGAAACTACTGAGAAGACCCAATTCAAGAAACCCATTTCTCTGGTTCAACAGATTTCAAGTAAATTTGAATCTTCTTTAGTTCAAATTCAAAGAAGAAGAGAAGTCAAAAGATGATAGCTTTATCCTCAAAGGAGTGCCCTCACTCGAGGATGGATAACGAATGGTGATTGGGGGGTGTGAGTACTAACTCAATGATGAAAAATTTAGAGACTTTTGTTTTTCCTAGAAAGAATTTAATTTAAATTAATCCTGTTCTTTTTGGTTCTTCCCTCTTCTTCTTGAGCTAAGTGAAAGCAGAGATTTTTTTGAAAAATCTGTACTTCTTGGAGAGAAGAGAGATAGCGAGTTTGTAAATCAAAACACTCGAGAGTACATTTTGTGAAATCTACTCGCTAATGATTCAATGAAAATGAAAGTGATTAAAGTTAGAGGTGTACACAAGACGCGAGTGAAAAATATCTGGAAAACCATGTCGTTTTCTGTTGTATTTACTTTTGTCTTGAGCTGCATTGAAACACGTGTCTTGTGTCTTGTCTGAGACCAAAATCTAGAGACTTTTTACACTTTCAATAATCGCAGATAGCAAAACCAAGAAAGATGATTGATTTTGTATTGACCGGTTAGACCAAAACCGGAACATTCAAGTGGATTTTCTGTTTTATTCATACATTAATTAAGGGGGTTACAAACGGACAGTCGATAATGATAATGGACTATAGCACATGATTTTTCCTTTCTTTTGAAGTTTTTTTTTTTGAAGTTTTAAATCACTTAATGAAACTACTTACGTGAAATTCATAGAGTTTGGGCTTTAAAATTATTATTTGGAATAGTTGGGTTTTCAATTTGACTTGACATTTGGGCCAGCTGTTAGTATATAAACCCATTTTAAATTATCCAACTGAAATATTGGACCAAGATAAACAGATCATCATGTAGGGAAACAATCTGGTTAGATTTGTACCTTTTTTGTGAAAAAGTAAATGGATCATAAGCAACTCAATTTTACTATTTAAGATTCTTCTTCAATTAAATTTTCTTTCTTCAGTTTCAAATAACTTTACTTTTGTTCTGCAAAACAATTTTTATATCGACAATAAAGCTGATCTAGCCTACACATTTTTTGTGCATTTCCGTTTCTACACAGTAAACAATAATATCAATCATCAAAATACGGTAAAACCTCTGTAAATTAATAATGTTGTGATTATACCAAAACTATATTTTTATTAATTTATAGAGATTATTAATTTATCGAGATATTAATTGAACCAAAAATTCAATTGGAGACTATGAAATTATATTAATTTATAGATTATTAATTTAAAGAGGTTATACTGTAGTACTTGAAATATTTTTGCTATAGATGATCTTGTTTTGGTTATTTTAAATATTGAAAAAGATCTCTTAACTGGTTTTGGTATTAAAACTTTTATAAATTTGTATTAACATATATATTTTTAGAAGAAAAAAATGGAGTCTAGTATAATTTGACATCAATTATTCTTTTTAGGTTAGTTATCCACTTGGAAACAACGGGTTCATGTTTTTCAATATTGATTCGTAATCCACAACTCTTCCTTTTATTTATTTTATTCTTCAGACAAATCTTAGAATCAATATTAATGATACATTACGCATAGGATTAAATGATACTTTGTCTATCGTCATGATCATTTTTGTCAAATGATACGGACTTTCTTGCTGCTGTTACCAATTACTAACTACGTTCGTCAATATTTCTATCTTATCTTAATATGCGTTATTATCATGTTTCTGGCATATTTTACTACTGTTTTTATAATAACAAGAAAAATATTTATTCTATTACTATAAATATAGATTACTATTTTATAACATTTTATATGTTCTTCTGCTCTTCATTTTGCGTGAATTTAAAGCTGTTGATAATGACAATAGACATGCAATTTAGTACTCCCTCTGTTTCATTATAAGTGTCGTTTTAGACTTGTGCACACGAATTAAGAAATCATTTAATTTTGCATATTTTCAATATAAAAACATCATTACCGATACAATTCAACCAATAGAAAAATAGAATGAAGAATAAAGTTAATAAATTTTGTATTGAAATTCTAAAACGACACTTATTTTGCAACGAAAAAAATTCTCTAAAACGACACTTAATATGAAACGGAGGGAGTAAGAGATTGCATGTACAATTTTTTAATTTGTTGGAATTATACAAACACATGTAAGTGATGCTCAAATTCTGAAGACTAATACATCAGACTTTATTTTTTTCTTTTTGAAAGAATGTTAAATTATTCAAATAAAAAAAACGTTTTTACAACATATGTGACTCTGTTCTAGAGTTTTTTGAGCTTAATTGAAAACAGAAACCAATTTAACTCTTTTATCCTCTGGTTGCAAACCAGGTCGTCATTGCATTATTGAACCTTCGACTTCTTCCCATGCATAAAGTAGAGAACTAGAAAAATGTTTTATTTGTTTTTTATCTTCCCATGCATCAGACTTTAATTTCTTCTAAGAAGTACAAGTTGTATTTGTTTTTTTTTGTCATACAAGTACGAGTTATGTTAGAACATCTTATATCGGTGACCATATTCTCAATTGGAACAAATATAAAGCGACGGGATAAAGAAACAGAACTAGAAAAATGAGTTCAAAACCCTAAAATATTAATATACTATTTAGCAAAAAAAAAAAAAAATATACTGCACTCGTTTGATGCAATTGTTCAAATCGATTGTGAGCCTCTGAAATTAATGCTAACACGTGAAATGTATAAGCATTTCTAAAATGTAAATATTGCTTCCGTTGTGATTAAACAAATTTTACTTTTGCTTTGATGGATAGTAATTATTAGTAGTTTAAGAATTTGTTCTTAAACTGGACCAAGGAATGCAACGAAGCATAAGAGTTTTTGGAGCATTTTAATGGCGGATGAAACTATACAACACCATAGCTATAGTAGCTCGACATGTGGATTCATCTTTAGAGAAAATAAATTAAATTATTGAAAAGTGGTAATATTCCTGTGGTTCTTGATTTTTCAGAAGGCCAATATAGAGCAAGAATCAGAACATTGGAAAATAAAAACATTAGTGTGATGATAAGCTCGTTTGTTCTATTAATTGAATGGGAAGACAAAATTAATTAAGAGCTTTCCGGCTTTCAAAAAGAATTCAAGATACTAAACAAAGTGAAAGAGGAAGTGATTCCATAACAGATATCATCCATCACTTCATGGAATCAAGAACATATTCGTTTGGTTTGTTTTATATTACTATACCATGGCATTTACTAATAGCAAATTAGCAATATCAATAATAAAGCTTAATAATGTAGTAACTAGATTTTGACCCGCCCTTTAAAAGGGCGGGTATATTTTTATTTTTGTTTTAAATTTAATTTTCATATTTATGTATTTTTGTAATCATATCTGTGTATAAATATTAATCAAAATTGCTTTTATAAAATAATAGCAATTTCATAGTTGACTTGATATACGCTCGGTTTTTTTATTGTAATCCTATGCTCGTTTCTTTATAATCATATTTGTTTGTTCTAGATCTTGATCCGTAGGTATAATGTTGGTTTGTAGCTTTTTCTGTAAATATAAAATATTTTCTATAATTTGTCTCATATAATATGAAATTTAATTTATATGTTTGTGTATACCATTTTTTAAAATATATGTAATAACTTGTTCCATCACATTAATAAATATTAATAGTAGCTAGCTACTAATATTTATTTTATCAAATATATATATATATATATATATATTTTTTTAAAAAAAAACAAAAATTATAAATTTTATGCATAGTATTTTTATAAAAATATTTTTTTATGAAAATAAGATAATTCATTTATATAACCCGCTGATATTAATTTTACTTATATTTTAAAGCTTCAATTCAAATACAAATTTATTAATTTTATATTGGTCAAAAACAATTATTATATAAATTCAGTATATGTCATTCAATCTGTCCCATACTTGATATTATATATTGAATTATTTTTAATATTATAATTTAAATGTGTATACTATAATATGAAATTTTTGATTACTTTATATATCTTACTTTAATATTTAGCTTTAAGAAGTTGATATATGTTGTACAAATCATGAATATATGTTATTATTTAATTTAATAATTTATAATATAGTTAACAAATGGATTAAGTTACTTTACATTTATTAACTGGTGGAGTAATTTAATTATGAATATAAATTATATAAATATTATAGAAATTTTATTTGTTATTCTTTATGTAAAAAATGAATTAATATTTGTTTATAATTGTATTTAATATTAATTAAGAATTTTAATATTTAAAAGTAAATAATAAAAAGAAATATATATTTACATTTTAAATTAAAAATATTATTAAAATGAAATATTAAAGAGATATTTAATAATATCTTTTAGGGATCTTATTTTGAAAAATATTAAAATGATAGATTAGATATGATATTTATTTAATAACAACTAAGTAACAGAAATAATAGGAAATTAACTAAATTTTATGGTCCAATCTGGACTACTTGCAAGTAGATAAAAAGTTTTCCTATTTTAATAGTATTGATATGTAACTAAAAATACATATAAGTAAATTATACAATTTTTGGTTCAAAGAAAAAAAATTGTTACTCCGATATACAATAGATATGTACATACGTACATCCAAAGAAAAAAAAGAATCATATACATCTATATAGGGAATTTAAGATTTATAATATATATTGATATTTAGTTACTTAAGGAAAATAAATCAAAGATATTCTCTTTTAATAATGTTTTTTCGTGTGGAGTAGTTATAGAAAATTTAGTTGTTAGTTTAAATAAATAATAAATACAATTTTAAATTAAAAATAGTGGCAGTTCTGTAAATATTTTGAAAATCTATGGGGATGTCAAAAAAAAGCTGCTGTTTTAATTGTATTGATTCAATGATTTTTGAATGGATTGTGTGGTAGTACAACATGATTATTTTTTCTTACTAAACCAAGGCACTTGCTAATAGCAAATTAGCAATACCAATAATAATCTTAATAATATGATGTTTCAAGAATTTTGAATAGGTGATCTGATACAATCCCATCCATGTAGAACAGTTATTGGTCTAACAAACCTTATCGCTAAAATATATGGCTATTTAGATAAGCATAACAAAAATTTAAATATCATATAACCAAAAATCTTATCAACGCACAATTCTGAAATGGTGATTTACAAAAAGAAATGTTTCATGAGATAATCTTTTTATATGTCATCTACTTTCAAATATATCATTAGACAAGATTAGAAGCATAGTATACTTATATCATTATAGTACCTACTTTAAATGCACAGTGTTTAGTAAACAAGTTATTTAAAAATTTAGGGGATGTATTCAACCGAGAGTTTCAGGTGATTTGTATTAAAATGACAAATCCACTGTTATTCAAACATGAATTTTAAAAACCCATTTAAAATCCACTGTTATTGAACTTGATATTTCGTAAAGTACTCTAAAATCCACTGTTATTGAAAATATTTTAATCTGTGGAGTTTTAAAGTTTTGAGGTGATTTTAGGGTGTTTGGGTGGAGTTTCTTAGTTAAAAAAATTAAAACTCAAATCCCATTGTTTTAGGTGATATTCTAGAGTAGTTTAACAAAAATCACCTAAATCTCTGCAACTTATTAAAATCATCTAAAACTCTACTAAAAATCAAATCACATCAAATGTTAAATTGAATACGTCCCCCTTAATGATTCTAACTAAGGGAACTATGGAAGGATAGTGGGTTTTGTATTATTGATATGGTCGAGACATCGAGTGTTTTAAGAAATTTTTTCTTTTTTTTTTCTGTTTGTTAACTAGAATATGCTCTACGGTGTGTGTCTCAAGCAATGCTGTAGAAGTCGGATTATGATGTATCTCCACTGTATCCATATTCATCACATCAACATTAGTCAATTGTTTTTGCATCCCTCCAAATCTTTGTACCCGATTCAAAGCATATATAAGTCCATGAATAAACCGAAATTTACCAACCAACTGAACTTGGTCCGGCTGTCAGAGTTAGTCATGAGATTTTAGGTGACAAAGATAACTTAACAATAATTTTGATAAAAAAAATTTAAAAGAATTTAAAAGTTTACGACTATGTATATTAACTCTTAAAAAATTTAGAATCAAAACTAATTAATGTTTCATTTCGTTATGTCCAGGACCAGTTTTATATACTGACGGTCTGAACACAACTTCATATTTCGACACTTTCATATGTATGCCAAACCAAAACGATGTAAATAAAATTGAATGTTTTTTCATATGTATGTTTTCAACTTCATCGTTTTGATTGTTCAACAAAAAGCGTTCTGTCTTTTCAAGGACTAATTAGTTGGAGTAATATGAAAAGAAAAATTTCCTTTTGGAGAATACATTGTCTTTGATGATACAACTCTAATTTCCACTCACTGCTCATCATTTGTGATCGTGTTGGTATATATCTAATATCTTTAGTGACACTCTCATTTACAAGAGTATCAATCAAGATATGGACAAATATACTCTCTGTCAACAGCATTATCTCTAGATGCCAACTTCGCTATCAATATATTCTATAAGAGATATTAAAACCGTATATATTTTCGAGTCTTATTTGACCGGAGTAGACCGGGTCATATGGGGCCTAACGAACAATTTGTTAGTGTACTCATTGTGTTTTTGGAATGTTTATGAGATAATTCTTAGGCTAGTGTAATTCTACATTATATGAGAAATGCCTATTCTCTTACCAGGAACATCTCACAAAGTCACAAACGTATTACAAAGGTTCAATATTTTCTTCTTGTTGCATAATTATGGTTCAATATTTCTCACTAGTTTTGGGTTTGATGATTGTGTAAACCACACATCTTAGGTCTTGTGCATTTCAAATCGAATCGTCTGATCTTACTTTCAGTTCCATAACCTATCTTAACTCATATATTCGCAAATTTCATTGGACCAATTACGTTTTTGGCATAATTTATATTACTCATATTTATAATTTTTAATGGATCCCTGACTCGAGGATATTTGTACTTGACTACCTGATACACACTTTTTGTTGCAATATAATTTATGATTTTTTTTCATCGACGAAAACTTATATATAAATACAATGTCTCAACAACTGCAAATTAAATATGAAAAAAGAACCGAGGAGCGATTGCCTGATTGGGCAGCTTTAGAAACGTACTATTGAAACTGGCAAACTACGACTTTATCATAAAGTTGCAGAGAAGCACATGTCGAAGGTTCGATTACTTTTTTGTCATAACAAACCTATTCTTTACGTTTATTTTTTATTTTTTTGAACTGATTCTAGTCTTTACTCTTTACGTTTTTAACACCATTTTTTAGGTCATGTCTTGTCCAAAACCATTTCTTCAAAGAAAAGCAAATCCGCTCACTAAATTTTCCCTGTTCGAAAATATAGTAATCCAACTTGTTAACGTAAAAGTAATAAAATGTTAGTAATCCAACTTGTTAACGTAAAAGTAATAAAATGTCACGCTACACATATACAGATACAGGTCGGTCCTCGGATTTATGAGTTTTAAACATTTAGTAAATATATATTTTAACCATTTGGAAGCCAAATTATCTATGCATATTAACTTTTAATATTTTGGACACCATAAAGGAATCTATCATTAGTTATAACTTATAACCTAAACGAGCTCTGCAAGTCTGCATAGACAACGCAATTATCGTTTGAAGAGGTAAATATCTATCTTTTTCAAAAAAAAAAAGAAGGTACATATCTATAGTTCTGTACAACAGCATTGAGCGAGAAGAGAAAAGTGAAAAGGTAACCGCAACGCGTTGGCCGTTCGATGATGGTAACGCACTTGCTTTTGGAATAATTGACCAAGAACCACTTTAGTGGCTGGTGAAAACGACACGCACTTCTTCTCTTCCATACCATTTCTAGTGCTAAACCTGACGCATTCGATTCTCTTCCTTCCACTTTCTGGTTTAATTTACCCAATCATCATTTGCTAACTTAATTAAATACTCGTCGACATAATAAACTACAAAGTAAATTTGAATGGACTAAATGCATCCTCACCTAAACCTATGCGCGTTTACTGCTTTTGTAACGTGTTTCACGTGATAAATACACGAATAAAAATACGTATATTAGTATATATTCTATAATATGTCACTTCCTATGTATTTAAGAGATTAATGTTTAAGAATCGTACACAAATATTTTTTAAATACATTTTTATTACTTTTTGGTTTTACCAATAAAGTTCCAACACTCAGATTTTTATATTTTAAATTATGTTTAAATTTGTTGCTCAAAAGAAACTTATGTTTAAATTTTTAAAATAAATATATTAATTATGCTCTACAACATCAATCTTTCTAGCACAAAAACAAAATCTAAAACAAAATGCAGTAATTTACTTATCCTTTTTGTTTGATGTTGTTGATTGGCTGATTTTCTGCCAACTAATTGGATATTTTTTAAGTTTTCTTACATTTGAATATGTATTGCGTTTTCTATAGCGTATAGTGAATTAGCGATATTTATAGTGGCAATACTGATCGGATCTTTGGTGTGCATTACCAAAAGCTGACACCAATTTTATTGCATTGATCGTAGTTTTTTTTAGAATAATTGTTATAATCTTCTCATCGTATAAGGTTAAGAACTAAGAAGCCTTGTTTTGATCTATGTATCCTGCGTCTCTCTTTTATTTGTTTTTAGTATGTGTTGATACATTTTTTTGATGCTAACATATATAAACTTATTTTCTGTATTCTGTAAGAGAGGATCCTATGAAAATATATGATGGATTAGTTGACAATATATATAAAGATGAAAATTGTACATCTTTCTCATAATGTTTTTTTTTGAACATATCTTTCTCATAATGTTCTTAAAATATAGTTATGTTTGTATTACTATTTATTTTTTCATTTAGTTTATATTATTTATGTTTCGTTTGAAGTGATATTTTATTTAGGGAGATCATATTAGAAAAAGTTGCATAATATCTCATGACATGCTTATTTTATACTCTATTAATAATTATCAATACAACATCTATTGTATATTTAAACGGGGGAAACAAATAATATTTCTACGTTAAATGTAAAGCATTATATATAACGAAACAGAAGAAGTTGGCTACAATTTTACTAATGTATGAAGTATAAGATATGTTAAAGTTATTAATTATGAGTATTGTCTTCTGTTTTCTAACAAGAGCCAGCATAGTTGTGAAGTGATCACATTATGATTAGTGTTTCCAACAAAAAAAGATTGATGATTGAAGAACAATCAAGAAAAGGCTGATATCCACTTAAAATTGAAAAGAAATTTCATCACTAGTTGCACCGTGCAAAAAAGTTTAATCAGATCACGGCCTCTTTAACCATTCTTTGTGTTTCTTCTTTCTAGACCTTGTGGTATGATTGTATTTTTTAAATAAAATTGTTTTCTTGTTCTACGAGTAGAAGATCTGGACAACTATAGCATAGTATCGTTCTTAGTAAATCATTGCTTAATTAAAAATCAGGGGAAATTTACGAACCACTAAAACCAACAAAAATATGGTAGGCTAATAGTCAACGTTTTAGTAATCTTTTCTTTTAAAACTTTTGATACGCTTTTGTAATGTTGATTATCCTCTTAAAAGTAAACTAGATATCTCTTTGTAGTCCCACTAAACCACTGTAAAATTATTTACTTCGTAGAATATATAATTTAGATCAAATGACTATATTCTATTGGAACATTATAAGGATTAAGTCCAAATATATGATATATCCAAATGACTATTGTCCCAACATATGGAGTTTCTTTTTGCCGACCAAATAACTATAGTCTACTGGAACACTACATGCAGTATGTTATTCAGAAATTGTTTGACTTACAGAAGAAATGATGTATAAGTATGAAACTTATATTTGATTAAAATTCCAACCGTATAATTTAATAAACTATTTTAGCTTATTCTTGTAAGGCATAAAAAGAAATTCAGTAATAGCTAGATTTAGTTTTAATTCTTGAATCTTATAACATTTTCTTGGTCTATGATTTGATATACCGTTTAGGTAATTGTGCAACTCTTATTCTCTCTCTTTTTGTTCCCCTGTGGTTCTCTCTTATATTTTAGTGTGTATATGGGTCTAGTGTGTTCAAGGATCGTTCTTTTGAGCACCTCCTGTCTCCAGAATAATGTTTTTTTCACACTAGCTGTAGTCTTGGGAGGTTCTCTGTGAACTTGCTATTGCTAACTTGCTGTATTGTTTGTAATCTGGTGCCTTCTTTAAGTTAATGAAATTCAGATGACCAAAAGAAAAACAAGTTGTCACTTGCTGCCATGGTGTAGTCATTTTCATTGCGATTCCCTTCATCTACAGATCTGAAATTATAGAAAGATAATTTTATAAAACGCACGATAAAACATATACTACGTATATAAGAATAATGGTTTACACTTTTCCATCATTGACCCCCTGAAAATGGCCTTAGACGAAAAAGGTCTGGGCAGTTATGTGAATGTAATGAGCATGACGTTGACTCTTGTGGATTTTCCTTTACAATTCTATTGTGACCTAACGGGAATTAACTTTGAAGAAAGTAAAAAGCAAAATGTACTGAGACAAATATCCGTTTAAGATTTTTTATTATTGTGTGAATAAATAATTTTATAAATCTTTAGATCTGTATTTATAACAGCCTCAAAACCAAATTTTCTTTTCTTTATAAAAATACATATTTATATAAAAAAGGTAAAAAATTTAAACCGAAAAAGCATACTGTATAACGCGGGGGCCTGCAGCCCTGCACTTCCCATATGTCAATCTTGATAGCAAGTTTATTTTCACAACACCTACAACTTGGACGAAAAAATGCTGGACTTTTATTGGTACACAAAGATTTAATACACAAAAATTTGGCGTCTCTTTGGACTAAACGCGTCAGTCTTCGTTTATTCATTCTAATATTTATTTCGTTTTTCCTTGTTATATAATCTGATAAAATGTGAAGATATTGTTACTCAATTAGAAAATACCACAACCAAAGTTTAATTGAATAACACTTAACAGAAGATAATATTACATTTGAAACTTTAAGTTGAGAGGCGATGAGTTTTGGTCCAAAACCTTTTTTATGAACTGCCATGTATATTTTGAAGAGAAAAACCATTGAAAAGTGTTTTTTGGCTGAAAAAAAAATCTTTTGGTGTGCTAAAATAAAAATTATTTTAAATTTTAACTATGTGGTCTAAAAATTTAATGTTCCCGACTTTTAGAACTACAAATTTTGAACTGAAATGAATTTAGTAGGATTATTCGATTTTCGTAATTATATTTTCCATGAATCGTATCTACAAATAAGTTGGAGCTTGAAGTCATCGCACAACACAGTTCAACAGGAATATGAATAATTTTTGCGTACGTCACCAGAAAATTTTAAATGATTCGAATTCAGCTCAATTATTTTCCTAGAATCGTCCATAAAATCATGTCGCCAAACGAAATTAATCTGACAATAGTTTTTCTTGGTGAGTGAAACTTATAATATTGAAACAAATCAAGAAGGTGGCAAAGAAAAAAAAATTCAACAAATGTAAAAAAAATTCAACAAAGGAAAAAACCTCATGGTATGCATATTTATGATCAAACGTAACCTCATGCCTCGTGGTGTTAAAAATGGTAAACCATCGTGAACCTCGTGGTGTTAACTACATAATTAGTACTACTAGTTAAGTATTTAAACGACTGAAGTTTGCAAAGCTTGTACGTATCTAACTCATGCCTCATGGTGTTAACTACGTTTACTTCTTACATGTATGTGTATGCGTTCGAATGTGTTGTCCGCTTACAAAAAACAACGTTAATATCATTATTGTTTCAGATATAAGTTCTAGAGTAGAACGGACCAGTTTCTTCCGAGTCAGTTATTTTTCTCTTGCTGAAGACAACCTTTCTTTGGTCAGAAATATAAGAATAGCTAGATTTACAGTTTGGTAAAAAAGAAGAAGAAAAAGTTACAAGACTCGATCAAATGACCAACTTCAGTTTAATATCTAACCATTTTTCTTTATTAGTTTACAAGGTGCGACCAAAGAAACAAACTATAATAACATGGTTGATTAGTTGACTAGGTTTGAACATGAAAAGAGACATATTCTCGGTTCAGCGGTAAACCCGCATTACCAGTTAAAAAACGGTATACATCTATCTTATTAAAACAGAAACATTCTGTTAGACCTAATATTTATTTTGTAAGTTTATAAATTAAATACATCTTTATACTTTATAGTTAAATCTACATTAAATCACTAATGTTCCTTTCTTTGTACTACTATCCATGTTTCCAAACAATATACTTATTTCTTTATATTACTATCAATGTTTCCAAACAATCTATTTTTATACTACTATCAATGTTTCCAAACAATACAATAATTAATCTTAGTTATTTTATATATATCATTTTCTCTTTAAAATTTTGTAGAAACGTTATAATTTCATAAATTGCAAAATAATAAACTTTAAAATTTGGATTATAAGATTACAAATTATGAAACTATTACAATTTGAATCCAATTAGATTACATATCGGCCATCCATCAGTTCAATCGGTTAGTCTCGGGTTTTAGTGATTTTTTTAAATATGTATATTTTAAAAACCTAAATTGAATTGTCAGATCTTCGGATTAACCGGTATAATCACAATCGGGTTGAATTTAAAAACACTGATTTAAATGCAAAAATATTTTAAATACACACTCTTTAAAAATTACCAAAACATTTGTTAAATTATTAGTGAAATTTTTCATCGTAAAATATTCCGTGCTTCCAAAGCGCGGATCAAAATCTAGTGTAAGCCTTAAAACAAAAAGGATTTTCGACCTAGAAATTAAACACCATTTTCATATAAACTGTAATGCATACAAATAAAACGTCATGATGATCAATTTTGATCGCACTAAAGAGACTGCTTCAGATTTTTTTTTTTGTTAAAGGGTTTAAATACTGTTTCAGATATAATCGATCAATTTAGCCATTAAGGGAGTAGTACAATTACCTAATTGATATTGGTGATTAAGCATCTAGGGATCTAAGGCAAGTTGATTTTAAATAGAATATATACTTTTGCAATTAAAAAATAGAAACAGTAAAAACTCATCTTAAATATGAACAAATTAAACTAGTTTATGATTTTTGGGTGTTTAAAATATTATTATAAGATTTTTTTATTTAACATCTGCATTGTTTGTTTTATAATAAATTTTCAGTTTTGTTTTAATATAAGTGTAAATCTATTATAATTTGTATAGTCTACTGTAATGTGTAAATTATGTAAAACTATTTTATGTAATGAATTAAATGATGAATATAATATTATTAATAAGAAGTACGTAAAAAATCGTAACAATGTAGAAACAAGAATGACAAAAAGCTTAAGACGAATTTTTAGAATAAAAAATATTTATATGAAATTTATACATAGAATGACTTATGACATTTCTCCATCACCTAGACTATATTTGAGAAGTGATTTTGCCACATGTCTTCTCTACAATCATTCTCACAAAAATAATATGACATGGCTACTAAAATTGATGACATGTCTTATAGACTAATATGACATGGACAATTATATTTAATGTTAATCTATATTTTTGGTAAACTTTTTAAAATATGGTAATAACTCATATATTACATTTATTGTCGATTTCTATTTTTGTTTTTTTTTTTAGAATATGGTAATAACTCATAAATCATCATTAAAATAAATATATTCAATTATGGCATTTCAAATTTCGAAATCATTTAAATTAAAAATATTTTAAAAATATATACATATTTTTAGAAAATTATAAAAATTAAATCTTAAAATCAAATTAAATCGTAAAATCATTAGTTTCTTATATAGGTCTACAGATTTTATAAATATTGTTTAATTTTTTTTTTCACAATTATGCAATTTTACATATTTATTTAATATATTTAATTAAAATAAACAGATAGAAAAATCTACCTAAAATTATAATTTTAAATATATATACATACACATTCTTAAACAATTATATTTAATGTTAATCTATATTTTTGGTAAACTTTTTAAAATATGGTAATAACTCATATATTACATTTATTGTCGATTTCTATTTTTGTTTTTTTTTTAGAATATGGTAATAACTCATAAATCATCATTAAAATAAATATATTCAATTATGGCATTTCAAATTTCGAAATCATTTAAATTAAAAATATTTTAAAAATATATACATATTTTTAGAAAATTATAAAAATTAAATCTTAAAATCAAATTAAATCGTAAAATCATTAGTTTCTTATATAAGTCTACAGATTTTATAAATATTGTTTAATTTTTTTTTCACAATTATGCAATTTTACATATTTATTTAATATATTTAATTAAAATAAACAGATAGAAAAATCTACCTAAAATTATAATTTTAAATATATATACATACACATTCTTAAATATAATCCCCTAGATTATATTTGAGAAGTGATATTACCACATATCTTCTCTACAATCATTCTCACAAAAATAATATGACATGACTACTAAAATTTATGACATGTCTTATAGATTAATATGACATAAACAATTATATTTAATGTTAATTTATATTTTTGGTAAACTTTTTAAAATATGTTAATAACTCATATATTACATTTATTGTCGATTTCTATTTTTGATTTTTTTTTAGAATATGGTAATAACTCATAAATCATCATTAAAATAAATATATTCAATTATGGCATTTCAAATTTCGAAATATCATTTAAATTAAAAATATTTCAAAATATATTCATATTTTTTGAAAATTATAAAATTAAATCTTAAAATCAATTAAATAGTAAAATCATTAGTTTCTTATATAAGTCTACAGATTTTATAAATATTGTTTAATTTTAAGTTTTCACAATTATGAAATTTTACATATTTATTTAATATATTTAATTAAAATAAACAGATAGAAAAATCTACCTAAGATTATAATTTTAAATATATACATGCACATTCTTAAATATAATTTAAAATAAACAAAATTATTTTTATCTTAATTTTAATGTTTAGTTAAATAAAATTTATATTAAAATATTGATAAGAAAAAGAAAATTTACAATATTAATAAAAAATAAATATATTTCATATTTATTTGTTTAAATTTTTTTTAAAATATTACGTGCACGAAAACACCTAGTATATACATAAAACATAAGTTAATGTACATCGTATAACAACATAAGCTAACATTTATATATAGGAACGTGCTGTACTGCAGTTATTAAGACAGAGTTGCTTGTGATGGACTGATGGGGATAGCACTTGCAATGGAATCTAGATTTCCATGGATTTTCTGTTTTTTATTTTTTCTTTAAAGTTTAGTTCTGGAAGAAAAGGAAAAATAAACGTGAAAAAATAAATTATAATCACTACTAACACATGTGTCTTTCACGGCCATATTCATTTAATACCAATTTGTCTAATATTCCGACAGCTCCACCCGAAACTGTCTCCACTATCTTCTTTATTCTTTACACTATAAATAGAGTCAGATCCAAGATGAAGAACATAGTCATTAGCCTTTGAGACAACAATAACTTACCAAAATAAAGAAAGTGCAAATTTAACGGCTACTTTAGTAGTAATAATTACTACAAAATGGAGAGAAAGTCTCTCGAAGTCGAGTTTATGGATCACCAAAAACTTTCCTCTGCCGATGGCTCTGTTACGGCGGTTGATTCCGTTGGAGAAGATGTTCAGGAGACCAAAGTCGTTTATAGAGGCTGGAAAGTCATGCCTTTCATCATTGGTAACGCAAAATATTACCAATCACCGTGCTCTATAAACTTTCTTCTTGTGAATGTTTAAAAACACTTTCTTCTTTTGGAAACTATTTCTTTTGTCGTTTTGTTGTCCTAAGCTTTCACTTAGTCATAAGATGAAAGTCTCATGATGTTGGTTATTTTTCGTTGTTGTTATCAGGGAATGAGACATTTGAGAAGCTTGGGATCATTGGAACACTATCAAACCTTCTGGTTTATTTAACTGCTGTCTTCAACATGAAGAGTATCACAGCCGCAACAATCATCAATGCCTTTGCTGGCACAGTCAACTTCGGAACTTTCGTCGCTGCTTTCCTTTGCGACACTTACTTTGGTCGATACAAGACTCTTACCGTCTCGGTCCTTGCCTGTTTTCTTGTAAAGATTCATCCTCTGTAACTCTTTCTTCCTCCACAAGCAATCTTGGTTTATAACCTAAAAAGTAATAATATGATTCTTGTTTTGTAGGGATCACTTGCGATACTATTGACTGCTGCAGTGCCACAACTACATCCAGCTCCATGCGGAACAGCGAGCTCCTGTAGCGGGCCAAGTGGCGGCCAGATAGCGTTTCTACTGATGGGTCTTGGGATTCTTGTAGTGGGAGCAGGAGGGATTAGACCGTGCAATCTAGCTTTCGGGGCTGATCAGTTTAACCCGAAGAGCGGGTCAGGTAAAAGAGGGATCGATAGCTTCTTCAACTGGTACTTCTTCACGTTCACTTTCGCGCAGATCTTGTCTCTGACCGTAGTTGTCTATATCCAGTCTAATGTCAGTTGGACCATCGGTTTAACCATCCCGGTCGTTCTAATGTTCTTGGCCTCCGTGATTTTCTTTGCGGGTGCTAAGTTGTATGTTAAGATCGAAGCCTCGGGTAGTCCATTGGCTAGTATAGCTCATGTTATAACAGCTGCAATCAAGAAACAGGGGTTAAAGTCAGTGGAACAGCCTTGGCTGAACCTTTACAACTACTACCCATCAAAATACGCAAACGCCAAGCTCAAATACACCGACCAATTCAGGTAAAACACACAATTTAAAAACCGGTAAAAACACCATTAATTTATACTTGATACACATATACTTTGACTCAATAAAAACTCAAAAAAGGTTAGGTAAAAACATTGTTTACCAACACACTTAAAACTAGTCCTGGTTTGTCTTTTTGATGCTTTATTGTTTTTTTTTTCTTTTTGCTAAAGTATTTTTTTTTAATTTCTCTTTAAGTTCCAAGTTTTTACTGTCTAAAATTGATGCTTTATTGTTTACTGAGAGAGATTCATACTCTGGCAGGTTTCTCGACAAGGCGGCAATCATGACTCCTGAAGACAAGTTGGAGGCTGATGGTAAGCCTGTGAATCCATGGAAGCTATGCACAATGCAACAAGTTGAAGAAGTGAAGTGCATCATGAGAGTGCTTCCTATATGGTTTGCTTCATCGATCTATTACTTAACCATCACGCAACAACTGACTTATCCTGTCTTCCAAGCCCTCCAGAGTGATCGACGCTTAGGCTCCGGAGGTTTCGTGATCCCGGCAGCCACCTATGTTGTCTTCTTGATGACTGGCATGACACTCTTCATCATACTCTACGACCGTGTCTTGGTTCCTACCTTGAAAAGAATAACCGGTATAGAGACGGGTATAACACTCTTACAGAGAATCGGCACAGGGATTTTCTTCGCAATGTTAAGCTTAATAGTCAGTGGTTTCGTAGAGGAACGTAGGCGGGATTTAGCACTGACTAAACCGACACTCGGTTTAGCGCCAAGGAAGGGAGAAATCTCCTCGATGTCAGCTATGTGGCTGATCCCGCAGCTCGTGCTTGCTGGTATAGCCGAAGCATTTGGAGCTATTGGACAGATGGAGTTTTACTACAAGCAGTTCCCTGAGAACATGAGGAGTTTCGCTGGTTCGATCTTTTACGTAGGAGGAGGACTTTCCAGTTACATCAGTAGCTTCTTGATCACGACGGTTCACAGGATGACGCAGAACTTGGCGGGTGGTAACTGGTTAGCTGAGGATTTGAACAAAGGAAGATTGGATCACTTTTATTTCTTGTTAGCTGGAATATTGGCAGTTAATTTTGCTTACTTCTTGGTGATGGCAAGATGGTATAGGTACAAAGGAAGTGATGCTGAGGAGGCAAGTTATGAAACCAATGGAGATATCATCAAAGAACAAGACAAGAACAAAGTCTGATGATCATGTGTTTCTCTTCTTCTGGACTTTAAGTCTACACTCTTTGGATTTTCTAGGAATAAGCCATGGAGAAATGATGTAATCATATATACTTGCTCTGGTTCCTTTCTCTTTTTTTTCTTCTGGTCAATATGTTAGATCACATCTCTTTCTTTCTATCAACGTGGAGAAAAAGGGAGATTATAACATCACATGTATTTGCAAAATAAAAAAAAATGGTTTGTATTTTGAGGATTATATTTATATTATTGTCTTTCTTCACCACACAACAGAAAACTCAAAAAAAAAATGAAGCAAACCTACCCAAAATACTACTTGGGAATTAGATAGTTTACATATGCATAATTAATTTGTGGACGTTTTAACCAGAGATATATTGCTTGAATAAATAGTCCAGATATAATTAGAAAATTAATGTTAATTTATGTTTGTTTAATGTTCTGTCATAGAGTGATAAGTGTAGGTTTTATATATACATTCTTTATTTAAATTTTTATAATATTTTTGAAATAAGAAAACACTTTTTGGTTTTTCCTCATAGCAAAACGTAAGGAGAAATCAAGAAAAGGAGATTCTAGATTTTAGATAGAAAAGAGTAAAATGAATCAAAATTTAGTTTTCCTAAAGATAGAAAATCTACTTTACCAAAATCAAGATTGGAATCAAAAATCTTGGGCTAGATGGTGGTGGTTTTGGTAATTGGGCCGTTGATTACGCATTGTGGTTCTAAAATTTAACGTGAGTCCAACCCAAGACATTGCTATTTTTTGCTTCTTATAGGGCTATAGCAAAGGGAGACGCTGCCGTTTTGTTTGCAGTAAGAAAAGTGAATATTTATCTTAGGATTTGAACTATGCAAGATTTGATTACTTCATTTCATGATCGGTAGAATCTTAGGAGTTCGTTTTGCTTACTTCTTGATGATGTCAACATGGTATAGGTACAAAAGTGATGATGAAGAGACAAGTTATGAAACCAAAGGAGATATCATCTAACACCAAGACAAGAACAAAGTTCTGATGATCATGGATTTCTCATCTTTTGGACTTTAAATTCCACACTCATTGAATTTTCTTGGAATAAGCCATAGAGAAACGAAATACATATACTTGTTTTGGCTCTTTTTCTCTTTCTTATTAGTATGTTAGATCACATATACTTCTTTCTATCATTTTGGACAAAAGCGAGATTATAACATCACATATATTTGCCAAATAACAATTTATCTTGCATTTTGAAGATTATGACATCCCACACCATACAACATAATATATCCAAAAGAGAAAACAAGCCCACAAAAAATACTAGTTGGAAATTTTATACATATATGCATAATTTATTGTAAGCTTGATTCTGATTCTGGCGAAAATGTGGTTTTGATGAAATTAGTTACATGTATTAAACATAAAGCAAAGTTATTGAATGTTGATAAGGCCACATATCAAGTATTGATTTGTGATTTTCTAAAACTTTGATTTCTTTATTTAATTGTTTTGATATGCAATTGTTGTGACTGACAATATATTTATTTTAAAAAGAAATGAAGTTTCATGCTATAAAGGAAAGACTAATTGTATCCTCCATTTGATTATGTTAGAACACTATTTGTACACGAAGATTGACATAATGTCAAATAACTTATAAAATTAACATATAAAGTTTTCGACAACTTTGTTAGTGATAATATAAATTTAGATTATTTTTAGCATTTTGTTTTACCATTTTTTATCGTTGTCACCTCCTATTTCTGATGGCTCTAACCGAATATTTTTCTCTAACCAACCGGATCAAAACTCAATGGAAGCTATGGACACTGATGAATCAACTCATTTGTTTGACATAACCGATCAAGTTAGTTTTGATATTCAAAGTTAATTAGCTCATACTAATCTTTAGTGTGTTTATGCGCCTTACAATTTTCATTGAATATATTTACCTCAAATTTTATTGTTTTAAGATCCACACCATCTACGGTTGCATCTCAAATGGCACTGATTAATTCTCGGTTTAGTTGTAATTGCGGCACATTTAAAGGCTTTTGTTCAATTATTCTCATTTGTTCATTGCATCGCATTCTTCTCACACATATCATAAGAATATGTTTCTTTTAGTTCGGTCTTTCTATTATTTATAAGCACTAATTTTTCCTAGTTTTTGATTCAGGTCTTGTCCGGTCTGCTCACTCTCTTCCACGTCATGATCTCATCGCCCAAGTTACATCCATCTCAGCCCAACTGTCTTCTCTATCTGCCCAGGTCACCGCTCTTTCAGCCCAAGTCACTGCTTTCTCTTCTCCCACTCTCGTTCGTTCCCTCTCAGCCGCCCCTTCTGTTGCTCGTTCTCTACCAGGTAGTATCTTTATTTAAATTGCCTCATTTATTTTTTTGTTACTGATATATTTTTTCTGTTGTTTTTTTTATTTAGGTGTTGATGTCACTGATTCTAGGCCTACTTGTTCTGGCTAAATTCTACTTTCCGGCTATCTTACAATATCTTTTCTTGTATTTACTGCGTTAATGATCATTGTATTGGATTATTTGTTTTTTTTGGATTATATTGAGCATTTCATGACTATCCATTATTCCATTTTCTACAAACAAATTAATATATGTTGTTTTTGAATGAAAAATTAGAATTAGTTGTGGCCTATAAATTGCCCTTACGAATGTAAAATATTGTATCTTCATATTTCTGAACTTAGATTATCTTGAAACAAAAATTTTACTCTGGTTTTTGAAAATCTATTTATTATATCAGGAACATTATTTATTGATATAAAATTAGTCTAACTATTTTAATACAATTATCATAATCTTTTAAAAATTCTATACAAATATAGTTACAAAGAAAATCACAATTATAATTAAAACACATAAATATAAAAATTAAGTTTCAAAAAGGAAAAAAAAAAGATATATTTGTTTTTTGATAGTAGAGTCAAAATTTAGTTTATTTTGTCAAAAATAACAACATAACATATTGATAAATGTTATGTAAAATTATGTATTTTATTTATTTAAGTGATTATTTTATAAATTAAATAATATTATATACAAATATGATTACAACAAAATCAAATATAACAATTAATTCTTCAAAATCAAACATAAAAATATGATTACAACAAAATTAGTTTTTTTTTTTACAAAAAAAATAATTCTTCCAAAAGAAAAAACAAAATATATACGTCCTTTGTGAATCTAGTAACTTTTCACTAAAAATTTCTTTTGAAGTTGCCGACCAAGACAAATTAAAATTGATGGGAAACTGTCGTTCCGGTTAAAAAGTTGGCTTATTACTTTTTAACCTCAGAACCGAATGGTGGTAACTGGGCCGTTGATTGTGGACTGTAAATTAACGTAAGCCCAATCCACGATATTACTATTTTTTATTCGGATGGAGGACGGCTGCCGTTATGTTAGGAAAATCGAAAAAGGAAATATTCCAATTTGACAAAAGATTTATAAACCTATTTGTATCTGAAAAAGAGCCCCTGTGAATTAGACATAGCTATGGTTAAGTATTTGTCTCTGATCTCAGGTATTCAGTGGAAGAAGAGGTCGCCAAAGGCGAGGAGACGAGCAAGAGGAGGGAGAAGGAGAAGAAGACAAAGAAGAGATGGTTACGTGGTGCCAGAGATTCCTTTTGATCTCATGATCCAGATCCTTAGTAGACTGCCTGCTACATCGCTTATAAGGTTTAAGTGTGTCTCAAAGCTCTGGTCTTCTCTAATCCGTTCTAGATATTTTAGCAACCTTTATCTCACGGTAGCTTCTCCATCGCGACCAAAACTTCGTCTATACATGAGTTTGGTTGAACACTACCAGTGTGATTCAATGGAGCTCTGCCGCAACCCTGGAAAATCTGAACTACTATCCTTAACATTGACATCGTCTAGTATTAGTGCTGAGTCATCGTTTGAACCAAATATTACTTTCCCAGGGATGAGAGGACACGAGATGGTGGTTCTTCGCGGTTTGATTCTACACACTGTTTGCAGAAAAGCATGTATCTATAATCCCGCCACTAGACAAAGCTTAACCTTACCCGCCGTCAAATCCAACATCTTTGCTCAACAAGAACGTTATAAGCATGTTAACTACTTTTTTGGACACGATCCCGTTCATGATCAATACAAAATAGTCTGTAGTGTTGTTGTATTCTCGGAAGTTCGTAGAAAGATAACCTCCGAGTCTTGGGTCTTCGTACTGGAACCCAGAGGTTTTTGGAAAAGAATTGTGTATGATGTTCAGCCTCACCTTCCTACAAGACAAGGACTCTGCATCAATGGAGTTATATATTATCTGGCTTTCAATCATACATGTCGCGATAATGTTTACTGTTTTGACGTTAGGTCTGAAGAGTTCCGGGTGATCCAAGGACCCCATGAGGTGTCTAAATATGCTGGTTTCTTGGGTTTCATAGAGCATGGTGGAAAACCAGCAATCTTTGATTTTACACATATTAAAGAAACTGGTCTGTCAGAGTTGTGGGCCTTGGAGGTGGATAGTGGAACATGGTCGAGGAAGTCTCTGGTTCTGAAACCTTGTCAGAGGCATTTAGTGGATGACATTATTAACATTATGGATTTGAGAGTGCGTGGTACGGGTCAGGGCAATGAGGTTATCTTGGCGTTGCCTGGTCCTTGTTACCTTCTCTATTACGATTTGATAAAGAATGATTTGAGAAAGGTTAATATCATCAAAGAAATGCCAACGGACCATACTCCGTACATGTATGTCAAGGTTATGGATATGCCTGAAAGTATCATGCACTTAAAAATATAAGACTATCATCATCTAAATTTGTTGTTATATAATAAAAGTGAACTATTTACTTAATAATTTTGTTTTTATTTAACTTTAGAATTGCAAACAAACAATCTATTATTTAATTAATTAATATCATCAATAGGGCCAAATTAGACTAGTTTTGTCAATTTTTGATATTGATGATATTGAAGAAACTATATATGGCTGAAGAAACTACGAAGGATTTATGTGTTCTGCTGCATCTAACTTAACGTTCCCGATTTTTGGTTACAACCACTCTTACGGGTGGGCGTTTAGATACCCGTTCGGATTCGGATCGGGTATTTCGGATTTTCGGGTATTTCGGTATAAGAATATAAAATCCGTTCGGATATTTCTATACTTCGGGTCGGGTTCGAGTATTTTTAATTCGGGTTCGGTTATTTCGGGTCGGGTTTTCGGATAGTTAAATCAGCAATTTTAGATAAACAATAAAAACATTAAACAAAATCTATAGCTTATAAATAACTCAGTGGCATATAATGGTAGTTAATTTCAAAGCAGAAGATTATCTTAGAAAATAATTTTCTGTTTTAATAGTATAGATAATCAAAACAAATTTTAATATCTATTTCTAATAGAATATTATTTGATAGTAATTCTTAAGTATTCCAAAAAACTTATAAATTTCATAAGTACTCGTAAATAATAAGTAATAGAGTAAATCAAGTAACTTGCAAGTAATTCATGTTTGATCAAGTGGATTACTCTTTTTTAACACACTAAATACAAATTGAATATTTTATTATTCCGTACCAGACAAGTCAAATCATAAATACAAGCAAAAGTAATCACTCCCATGTCCAACCCTACGAAGAACAAAGGACCAAGGAATTTGTAAATGGAAAACGTAATGGGCTTTTATGATAAAGGCCCATATTAATCAATCACACGAAATAGATTCAGACAACAAAACTAAACCTCACTTCCTACTTCTTCTTCTTCTTCTTCTTCTCTCTCTCCAACTCATATACACACAGCCCTATAAACTACACTTCCTTCCTCACTTCTCGGATCCTGGTTCTGTCTGAATCTGAGTCAACCCTTTTTCGAAAATCTTTGGAGATGGATCCTCCGCTAGTGAACGATTCATCCTTCTCCCCAACGAATCCTTCATCTTACACTCTCTCCGAGATTTGGCCCTTCCCCGTAAACGACGCCGTTCGCTCCGGTCTCCGTTTAGCTGTCAATTCCACTCCCTCTGATAAATACGTCTCCATGGCTGCTGCTGCTGCTGCTGCGGCGGCGGCGGCGGCGGAGGAATCAACGGTCACGGACTTAACTGCAGGCTGGGGAGGAAGAAAGGCTCGAGCGTTGAACTACGAGGAGGACGAATCTTCGAAGATGGTTTCTTTAAGCAGCAGCGGTAATGAAGTGGTGAGATTTGCTGGGTTCTGTGAATGGTTGTTAGTGTTGATCTGATCGAATCTGTAACCAAAGTTTGAATCTTTTGATCCAGAGAGGCTAAACTAGTCAAAGCATAGTCTTGGAGTTAGAGATGAGTGATTAGTTTAATTGGTTAGATGTCTTGTTCGTTGACTTTTTGACTAAGTTGAATTTGAGCTTGAGAGTTTCATTTAGTGTTTCTTAGATCGAGTAATTGAATCTGTAACCAAAGTTTGAATCTTTTGATCCACACAAAAGCTAAACTAGTCAAAGCACAGTCTTTGGTTTAGGGATCAATGATTAGTTTATAGGTTATTAGATGTCTTGTCCGTTGACTTTTTGACTGAGTTGGATTTGAGCTTGAGACTCTCATTTTCATAGATGAAGTGTTCTTAGATTGAGAGTATTTGAAACTAACCAGAGTTTGAATCTTGAACTTCAGCTTGGCGAATATGATCCACAAAGACAAAGCTAGTCTTTTGATTTGGCCTTTCAGGGATCATTGATTAGTTTATTGGCTAGATGTCTTATCCATTGACTTTTTTTGGATTGAGCTCGAGACTTTTAGTTTCATAGATGAAGTGTATGGACTTAGGATCTTAATCTTTTCTAGTATCTGTTTTGCTATTGTACTAAAATATACTAATTTTATCTCTAATATAGTGTATTTTTGTCCACTAATAATATACTAGTGAATTTTTGGAAAATTGAAACCATGCAGCATGTAGAAAATGATTAGTGAAACTAAAAAAATACAAAGAACGAATGGAGCAAAAAAAAAGAGAATAAAAGATAACTATAAGGTGAAGAAAAATTAGTTTAAAGTATAAACAAAACAAAAACATGATCAAAATAACAAGTGGCAGGATTTATGTTTTGTTTATAGCAAGTTTCGAACTCATCTGGTTAGACGTATGTTTTCAGTTAAGAAGCTAAGTCAATGGACCAAAACATAGTTTGGATATGTGGCCTCAAGGAAGGGAAGAGCCTGCGAGTCGGATTTAAAAACATTGGTTTTAAGAAAACATTGATAACTGATCTATACCAAAACTATCCATTTACTAAAATTACGTGGTTACTAATTAAACATCATCCCAAAATTATAAACATTATTTGAAACACATCTATCTACTATATAAAATTATAAACACCAATAACCTCTTCTTCATAACTACATAGAGCAAATTCAAAAATACAATTAAATATATAAATACAAAATAATTGAGCTCCTAGTTGGAATTTCTCTTATAAAAAAATATTTATTTAATATATGGAAAATAAAATAACAAATAATTAATAATAATATCGGGATGAAAACACGATTTTGCGATTTTAGAAGAAAAATCCAAAATTGCATTTTTAGCTGGAAAATCCAAAATTGCATTTTTAGGTGGAAAAATCCGATTTTGTTGTTTTGACTGAAAAACAAGATTTTGTGATTTTATCAAAAAAATAAGTTTTGCAAGGTTTTGGTAGGAAAAATCAATTTTACTAATTCAGTGGAAAAATCTGATTTTGCGGTTTTGATGAAATGACATATTTTTTTCGGTTTTGGCCTAAAGATTTAATATTGTGATTATGGCGAGAGAAATCGATTTAGAGGTATTAATGGAAAAATCTGATTTTACCATTTCTACAGAAATTTTTATTTTGTGGTTTTTTCGGGAAAATATAATTGCGGTTTTAACAGAATATACTCGATTTGCGATTTAAAAAAAAACTTAAACCTCCTTTTCCATTATAAATATTTTATAGTTTGTAATAGGTTTAAATTGGTCAATGTAATATTTGTGGGTCTAAATAGATATATTTAATAAACTTATTTTAAATTGAATTAAACAGATATGATTTCTAAATGAGATAAATCTTAAATGGGATGAGTTTAAGTGGGGTGGGTTTAGGGTGGGTTTTCGTAAAAGGATTGACCAAGAGAATATGTATTGACCAGCGGAATGATTCTTGTGTTTAGCAATCCTTTTGGGTTCAAAACACAAGAACATGCATTGACCAGCGGAAAAAAAATGGTACAAGTTAAAAAAAAAACACACATGCAGGTCCAGGAGGAAACTTTTACAAAACATAAATTAATGACTAACTCGGTAGATAGATACATATGTATAATTATTAGCAGAGATATTAAAACGTCGATAAAAATAATTTAAACAAAGTAAAAGTCCCAATAATACATAACCGGTACACACGAGGTGCTACTCAAATTCGTATTATGGTTTCAAAGTCAAAAGCTTTGAACTTTTCAAGGTATGCCTAATCGCCGGTCGTCTTCTTGCACTTGCGTCTCTGACTCTGTCTATACAATAACAGACATACGTATTTCTTGATTGCAAATAAACAAAAAAAAAGAGAGAGAGGAAGATGGCAAACAATATAAAACACAGATAAAACTGCGTTTATTAATTTTATATTTTGTGGAAATGATAGTATATTAGATGGGGTTTGAGGGGGAGAAAACTTTCAAAAGGAAAGCTATTTTCTTCTGTGAGTTCTAATGGCGGTTAAGGTGGACGAAAAAACGCTACAGCAGACTTCTACGTGGGCGGTCGCTGTGGTTTGCTTCTTCTTGCTTCTAATTTCGATTGTCATTGAGAAACTGATTCACAAACTTGGAACCGTAAGTCTTTTTTGACTTCTTCTCCTTTCTCTTGAATATTGATACTCTGTTTCTTATGTTTTTGCCGTGTTTCTGTGTCTGTTTAGCTCTTCCTGATTATCTGTTTATTCTTCTTGCTCTGTTCATTATCTATTTAGTAATAGTCTGTTTAGTTCTTAATCATCATCCAAAAGTAAATTTTGATCTTCAAAAAGTATAAGTAATTTATATTTGAGAAATTGTATTAGTTTTGTTCTTCTTAGTCACTGAGAATCTGATTCACAAAATCGGAACTGTAAGTCATTTGACTTCTTCTTGAAACATGGTTATATGTTTCGTAAGCTTACTCTGTTTCTGTACCTGTTTTGCTCTTACGGATTTTTTGGTGGTTTCATAGTGTGCTCTGTTTCTACTAAACATAACTAAGAAAACATGCTCTGTTTTTCTTTATTTTCTTATGACAGTGGTTAAAAAAGAAGAACAAAAAGGCTCAGTATGAAGCTCTTGAAAAGGTGAAAGCAGGTAAAAATTAGTAGTAATTTGAAATATACAATTTCCCTCCAAAAAATACATTCCATAAACGACTTAATCTTGTTTAGTAAGCATGCATGTTTGCTTAGTATGGTTTGGTTAATTTGGTTTTTGATTATTTTAGTTAACTAAAATATTATGCCGAAATAAACTGATGAAATTTTATTTTTGGTTTGGTATAGTTTTACTTAGTTTGGTTTAAAAAGTTTTTGCCGAACTAAAACAGAAGTTTTGGATTTTTTGTTAGATTTCATTTTAATTTGGTCGAAATTTTGAGTAACTGTAGTTAAATCCGGTTAAATTTGATTAGTTCCATTAGTTCGGTTTAAAATCAAACCCGAACCAAAAACCAAAAAGTTATGTTGATTTGTTTCAGCATCTTCGGTTGAGTTCAGAAACACAGAAAGATTAAGCTTTTTGGTTCAAGTTTGGGTTGGCGTAGAATCACATACCTATTGTGTAGTGTCCGTTAGCTAAACAGTAATAAAATGTAATTTGCAGAGCTTATGCTGATGGGATTCATATCATTACTGCTGACAATTGGACAAAATTACATATCGCAAATTTGTATCCCCAAGAGCATCGCAGCATCAATGCACCCTTGCAGTGCATCCGAAGAGGCAAAAAAGTATCCACCTAAGATAAAAGATACTGGAAAAGACCAAGGACAAGAAGAAAACTCTGGTCGAAAGCTTCTGGAGTTGGTCGACTCTTTCATTCCTCGAAGGAGTTTGGCAACCAAAGGTTATGACAAGTGTGCAGAGAAGGTATATCATAAATTCATTGTTCAAAATTCGTATCCCTATGAAAAATCCTTTTTAGTTTGGACAGATGATTCTTCTAATGTTTATTTCCAGGGAAAAGTGGCTTTTGTATCGTCTTATGCGATGCATCAGCTGCATATATTCATCTTTGTTCTCGCGTTGTTTCATGTAATCTACTGCATTGTCACTTATGCTTTCGGCAAGACCAAGGTAAATTCTTTTTTTTTTCTTTATAATTACATCCTTCTTTTCGCTAAAGATGGGATCATTTTATCTTATGTGTATTTTTTTACTCTTTCTGCTACTTTTAGATGCGAAGATGGAAGAAGTGGGAAGAGGAGACAAAGACAATTGAATATCAGTATTCTCACGGTATATATATAACTTTACAAACTTGGATTGAATGAAACTGAGTGTGAAGCTTTAACGAGGCGATTTTTGCTTTCAAACAATTAATGCAGATCCTGAGAGGTTTAGGTTTGCCAGAGATACATCTTTCGGGCGTAGACATCTGAATTTCTGGAGCAAATCAACTATTACACTGTGGATTATATGTTTCTTTAGACAGTTCTTTGGATCTGTGACCAAAGTTGATTACTTAACACTAAGACATGGATTCATCATGGTAAGAACTTAAAATATTTGAACTTTATATTGTTTGACAAATCTTTTATTCCCACGGCATTGCACAAATAACATATCATTTTTTTTTCCAGACCCATTTGGCTCCAGGGAGTGATGCGAGGTTCGATTTCCGGAAGTACATTCAGAGATCATTAGACGAAGACTTCAAAACCATCGTCGAAATTAGGTTTTGGGACTAATTAGTAGCGTGTAACAAACTCTATCACTTCAATAATTACCTCTTAGTCTGATGTTTCAATTGCTTATATCTCCAGTCCTGTGATTTGGTTCGCCGCCGTGCTGTTTCTCCTGACCAACACAAATGGTACACGAATGTTCAAAATGTTGCTGCATTCGATATCTCTTGCAACAATCGCAAACTTATATATTTTCGTTTCTTATTCTTATGAACAGGATTGCATTCATTCCTCTGGCAGCCATTCATTCCACTAGTTGTAAGCAACAAAACCGTTAAAAGAAGAGCATTCTGAGCTGTTTGGTTTCGTCTCTTAAAAAAGAGTGAATGTTTAAACAAACTGTAGGTTATTCTTATAGTTGGGACAAAACTTCAAGTGATAATAACAAGACTTGGACTTATCATCCAAGAGAAAGGAGAGATAGTGAAGGGCATGCCGCTTGTTCAGCCCGGTGATCACCTCTTCTGGTTCGGTCGCCAACGTTTCATTCTCTTCCTCATTCACTTAGTCCTTTTCACGGTATAGTACATACTTTTACAGTCAACAACTGTGAGAAAATTCCTCAAAACTAAACCTTTGTGATTGAGAAAAAATAAAAACTAAAACTTTGTGCCATTTGCAGAATGCGTTTCAACTAGCTTTTTTTGTCTGGACAACGGTAAGCAAGTAGAGCAATTCTACTTTCTCCAGTACTACCAACTCTCAAGCATCATTCATTGAAATCAGATTTGTTATTCTGCAGTATGAGTTCCAGCTCAAGAACTGTTACCACAAAACCATTGTAGATGTGGTCACCAGAATTTCAGTTGGGTAAGTAAAAGCGTTAAAGCTTTATCCAATCATGCACATAGAAGTCAAACCATCCCTTAAGAACTAACACGTCACAACCTTGTTTCTCTTCTTGCAGAGTTATTGTACAAATTCTTTGCAGCTACGTTACTCTTCCTCTTTACGCTCTAGTGACCCAGGTAAGTTAAGCACACATACACACATAGGCATGGGCAAAAAAAAAAACCCAAAACCAAAGATCTGAACAGAACCCAACCGAAAAACCTGATCACTTTGTACCAGATCCAACATGTAAGAGATATCAGAACCCGAAGTATTGTTGATAGAACCAAAGAGATACCAAAACCCCAAAACACGCACAAAAATCCAAAAACAAAAACTCCCGACTAAGAGCATGTTCAACTCTAGAACCCCTAAAAAATGCTAAAAGAAGAAAAAAATATTAGAGGTTGATTGTTCGTGGTTTTTAGAATAATTTTCGGTTTTGTTTTTTTCAAAAACCATTTTTTCATAAAGAGAAACTGGATTCAGATACGAATAGGTGTCCGAAAACTCATGCCTACACATACACATACACAAACACATTGATAAGCAAAGAAACAGATTCTGAAATTTTTGATTTTGGTGAATTTTCTTGAAGATGGGTTCGAAGATGAAACCTACAGTGTTCAACGAGAGTATAGCAACAGCTTTAAAGAGTTGGCATCACACAGCTAAGAAACAAATCAAACACGGAAGAACCTCAGGATCAACGACACCTTTCTCTAGCCGTCCAACTACACCTACACATGGTTCTTCTCCAATCCATCTCCTCCGCAATGTCCACAAACGAAGCAGAAGCGCCGATGGAAGCTTCGCGAACACGCTATCTCCGAAAAACTCTGACTTCGATTCGTGGGGTCCTGAGCCTCAGCAAGAACCTTCTTCTTCTTCATCTACAAATCATCATTCTAGGTTTGGAGAAGAAGATTCAGAGAAGAAGATGCCCTCTTCTTCATCTTTGGAGCTCCCTCCTGGACCTGAACAAATTCGAACTCACCAGCATGAGATTAATATAAGCTTAAGGGATTTTTCGTTTAAGGGATGATTTATTTTTATGTATGGTTATTAATGATTTGTATATATGTTTATATGCAAACAGTGTTATTGTACATTTCAGCTTATTTATGAATAATTATTGGGAAAATTGCAAAATATGATATACAACTTGATTTTAAATACTAAATTATATGTCAAATTAAATAAAATGCAAAAGTAACTTAAAAAGTTAGTGAAGTTACAACAAGCCTATCACCAACAAAAATCTATATGCACTTTTACGAATATGACCTTGTCAAGTCTTCTTTCTCTAATGAAATCTTCTCATATATTAGATCTTAAAAATCATTTTTAAATTATATAAAAAATTGATGGTAAAAATTGAAATCATATAATTATAAACATTTATAAATGATGTAAATTTAGATTTACAAAATTGAATTGTTTTCAATGTAGATGAGTGATGTGTTTGATTCATGATAAAATTTGGTTTAAGGTTTGGTATAACATACGTTATAGTATTATTTGTATTTTTAAGGTTAGATTTTGGAATCTTAATTTAAAAAATAAAAAAAATTGACCTATATATTTTTATTTTTGTGTATATTAAAAAACTTTATAAGTTGGATCTGAATTAGAGTTTTCATTTTAAATTGAATAACTAAATAAAAACGATAGATCTTTCTCAAATAATGAATTGGGGTTTCATAGGATTTTTAATGATTTTCAGTTTTGTGTAGCGTTTTTTATCTAGTTATTTATTTGATTTTTAGTTTTGTCCGTCTAATCATTAATATATGAATATAACAATAAGATAATTTGAAAAAAGAAAAACAATATTTTTTTAAAAAATAACAATATTATGATTAAAATTGAAAACCCTAAAATTATCTTCTTCTTCTTTCCTTCTTTCTCATCTTCTCCCATGTTTCTTCTTTCATTCTCTCCATCTTCTCCCATGTATCTGTTCGAGCTGAAGGATGAGGTCTCGGACAACATTATAGTTTATATAAGGAAAAAAGATTTGTAGCTACACGAAATATTAGTTAATGTATCTCAAACCATCTGGAGTATTAAATTGTATCTATAACTACATCAACTCTTCGAAATGTATCTAACTAACCATGCGGGGTCTCATTAGATTTAATGTAAACTTTTTGGGGTCAAATCGATTTTTTGACACTTTATTCCGCCCAAGCCCAAATCTAATTAAATTGGGGGAAAATGAGTATTAGGGTTTCGAATCAAAGATGAAATCTGATGATTTCGTTTAACTAAAAGAGTGTAAAATCGAAGAAAGAAGAGAGATTATCAGAGTGCTTTCGTTGATTGTAATACAAATCCTGAGGTGTGTATTTTTTTCTCCTCCATTTATTCTTTTGGTTGCGATTTTTGTAAGCTTGAGTTCAATTTTTTAAAAAATCACATAACGTGTTCGATAAAATGCCTGAATGAAGAAGTTTATTCTGTTTTTGTTGAATTTTCAGGAGAATTACAGTGAAGGTGAATTGCTACCATTCAGTCAAATTACAAACCGAGGATGGAAAGCTAATTTATGCAGATGGAAAAGTCTAGGTATTAGAAGTAGATGGAGTTACAATCTTTGAAGATGTGGTGTTTCAAATGGTGCACAAAACAGAGTTGGGGAAGATGTGGTATAAGTTACCTTATGAAGACATAGAAGGTAGGAAGTCTTTGTTGGTTAATATTGATCAAGATAAGAAGAAATTGACAACTGGGGGCTGTTGGATGAAAGAGATAGCTTTCTACATTGAAAAGATAGGATAAGATGAGAGAATCGATGAAGAAGAAGTGAATGTGGAGCAGGAAAATGTAATACTTGAAGAGGAAGAGAGAATAATTGACCAAGGAGCTATCGAGGAGGAGAGAATCAATGAAGAAGAAGTGAATGTGGAGCAGAAAAATGTAGTGCTTGAAGAGGAAGAGATAATGATTGATCAAGGAGCTGACGAGGAGGAGAGAATCATTGAGCAAGGGGAGCATGAAAACGAAGCGAATACTGTTACTGAGGAAGCAGAAGAGCATGGGTTCTAAGAAGATGGAGATGATGCAGATTATGAGGAGAGTGAAGAAGATAGTTGGTCCGGCTAGAGAGCCACAAATGATGAAAGCGATGAGAATGATGAGGCTGCCGAGGACGATATATATTAATGTATCTGTACAAACTATATAGCTAGAAAAGTTTAGAAACATATCTAAAAGTACTTGTACTAGTTCATTATATTCATGTAATTTGTCAAGCATGTTGCTATCAATTGATTTTAATATTTGTAACATCATATACAATATACTGAACTTATTTAAATATTATTAGAAAATAAATCAAAATTTTTAATCTAATTAAAACAGTTATAACAAATGTACCAAAAAAACTAACCAACATTATAAGAATTTTTTTTACATAGAAAGTAGTAAGACCCATAACACCGAATTCTCCTCTCTCCTGTATTTGTAAAACCTGAGTTTGAAAACACAATAACAGACCGACTGAAACCGTAGAAACTTAAAATCTCCATCCATGATTACCATTGAAACTCAAAACTGAGATATGTGTCAGCCGTAAAGAGCTTAACATCGGTTAGTATCCCCTCCTCAGCCGTAAAGAGCTTAACGTCGGTTAGTTTCCCCTCCTCATGGTCTTCTAGGGGACATTTTAAATCATTTTTTTACTTTAGGATTTGATTGGTAATTAATAGAGTAAAAGAACGGAAAAACTTGAAATCGGAGGAAAAAAGGTGAAAATTGGAGTAAATTTTACTTTTGACTATAGTGGATATCCTATTTTAGAATAAATGGGTGAAAACTAATTTTAGCTTGATTGGAAAAAATAGAATAATTGGGCAGAATTTTTTTTCCACTCCACATTGTTTTTCCAATAATACTATACAGTCACACCCTTAATCTTAATCTTGAACGGGAAAGCTAATTATATCTGTTTTTGCCATCAATTATAAAATGTTTAGATCCCTTAGTTTTAAGAAAACATCAACCAACTGAGCTATACTAAAATTATCCATTTACTAAAAATTATGTGGTTGCTAATTAATCATCATCCCAAAATAACACTATTTGACACACAACTACTATCTACTATATAAGCACCAATAACCTCTTCTTCATAACTCCACGGGAAAATTCCAAATACAATTAAATATATAAATACAAAATAATTGAGCTCCTGATCGGAGTTTTTTTATAAACTATTTATTTATTTAATTTATTTGGAAAATAACAACACAAATAATTAACAATAATATGGGGATGTCTAAAACTATTAAAGTTATTTTCTCTCTGGCTCTTGTGGTGTTTTTGGCTCTAGCAGCAACCAAGATAGAGGCAAGATACATAGATTATGGTGCCCTTCATCATGGAGATCCCAGTTTCGGTTGTAGTAAACTACACCCTCAATTCTGCAAGAAGCAAGAAGCCAATCCATATAAGAGAGGTTGTGAGACTGAAGAACGTTGCGACCGTGGCCTGAAAAAGTGAATCGACCAAGTTAGAGCACCATTTTTTGGTTTATTTTTAAAATGACATCCCCATATTAATATCAAATGATTAATTTCATTCTTTTTTATTATTTTAAACTCTGTTATTGGTTATATAATTGATTGTTACCATATTAGTAATAATCAATAAAATAATAAAATTTATTATTTGTTCTTCTATTTTAACAATCTTTTGAGCTATTTTCATTTTTATCATTATAGTGAATGTTTTGCTACATGTTATCCATTATTATTTTAAATATATGGTAGCCAGATTCACCTGTTGCAGTCAAGAATTAGAAAGAAAATACAAAACATTCCTCAAATAATCATTTTTTTTTCTGTAAAGTCAAAAACATTTTGTGTTTCTATCATTTACAAAAGAGTATTTGCATTAGTTAACTAAAAACATATTTAATAAAACGGTAAAATGACTTGTTTTGGCCTTTTCTTGCAGATTTCATTCTAGATCTGTTTCTCGTAGATTTTCTACAATCTTTTAATCTGAACAATTGCTCCAATGCCCTTATATCTCATAGTATAATTTTAATGGGCTCGGTTTTTATTTTAATTTTATATGACAAACTAAAAATCATAAAATTAAACTGGAAACGTGAATATTTTTTATTGAATTTATAGAATTTGATAAAAATATTTCAAAAATAAAAAAACGGGTTTTCCAAAATTTCACGAAAATTTTCAAAATGTGATTAAAAACGATTTTAAAAACTTTTTTTTCCCAAATTTGAAATGTATAGAATTTAAATCTTTACCCAAGGATTCACTGATCCGAGGCAATTCCTCTCATACCCTTATATCTCATTCCTCAATCTTTATTAGACAGTTTTCTTCTTTTAATTTTATATGTCTAAGGAAACATCATAAATTAAATCGGAAATGTTAATATTTTTTATTTGATTTATAGAATTTGATAAAAATGTTTCAAAAATCAAAAAACTGTTTTTTCATAGTTTATTGAAAATCATCAAAATATGGTTAAAAACAATTTTAAAATATATTTTTTTTCAAATTTGAAAGGTATAGAAGTTAAATACTTGCCCATGGGTTTACTAATCCATAGGGGGGGAGGGGGTTAGGGTATAGTTTTGAAGAGGGGGGAGGATTTGATTTGTGATTTTGGGTTTTGATCAAAATAGAATTATGAAAAAGGAGTCTAAAAGATCACGAGAGCCCATAGGAGATTGTGTGTAGAGAAATAGGGGTATGGAAAAAGTTGACTCCACTAATCCATAGGGGAGGTTAGAATTTAGTTTTGATGAGAGGGGAGGATTTGATTTGGGATTTTGGGTTTTGATTAAATTTTTTTTATAAAATAAGGGCATAAGAGATCTACCGAATCCATAGAAGATTGGCTCTAGAGAAATAAGAGTAGGGAAGCTCATGGTCCTTTAACTCTGTCTCGTAGATTTTATCTTCCCTTCTGAACTTTTGGTTCGGTTTATCTTGATTGTGTGTCTTGTTTCTAAATCTGCATGTTATCATTGTTTGGTGGAGCTTGCTAATATGGATGTTTTCGAATCCGGTTTCGACTGTCATCCTTATGGGCCTTTTAATCAGTTTTTTAGTCTTCCTCTTTGTCCAGATCTTTTTATCATGATAGTGAATGTTTTGCTACATGTTACGTTATCCACTATTATTTTTTAAATATATGATAGCCAGATTCAGTTGTTGCAATCTAGAATTTTTTTTAAAACTAACATATCAGAAAAATTCATTTCTAATGTCTCTGGTATCTTATCACCTTGTATTATTAATTAGAAAAACGAACAGTATTTCGATACTTTATAATGTAATAGTATACACTAATTAATCAAACATCAAGAATCAGTGAACACGAATACGTATTACAAAATCAAGGGTTTCATTATGTCTCTTAATAGTGAATGAATATGTATTGCAAAATTAAGAGTTTCATTATGTCCCTCAATGTACAGAAATACGTAGATACATGTATATACTAACGCTAACATCCACCAATACAAAATCAAGAGTTTCATTATGTCCGTCATTATGGTTAAACTTCTGTAATAATTTAAACCAGATTTCCCATATTCTTAATAAAAGAAAAGTAAAAAAAAATGCCAATAAAAATAAAAATAAACATTATATATATATATATATATATATATATATATATATATTCTTTACTTTTTTAATTCACAGTGAAGCTATCGTAACTTTTTGAAACACTTCAAATTCTTTGATGTAATTTTCACATTACATCCAAAAATGCATCCATAATTATGGCATATATATTATAAGAATTTAATAAGAAAATAAGAAAAACATGAAATTTGTATATTTGAAATTTATTTATTATATATATTGAAAATTCATTATTTTATTTGAAACATATTTCAAATATTGAATCTTAAAGTATTTCTGTAAATTAATGGAATTATAAATCCGTTAGTTTTCCCAGATATGTGTCAGCCGTAAAGAGCTTCGATTCAAACATCGGTTAGTTTTTCCTCCTCCTGGCTTTTTGGGGACCTTTTAAATTTATTTTTTCACCTTTAGGATTTGATTGGTAATTAACAGAGTAAAAACAATGAAAAGAATTTGAAATCGGAAGAAAAAAAAGTGAAAATGGGAGTAAGTTTTTACTTTTGACTGTAGTGGAGTGATATATTACTCTGTTTTTATCCTATTTTAGAATTAATGGGTAAAAACTAATTTTAGCTTGATTGGAAAAAATTTAGAGTAACTGGGCAGAATTTTTTCCACTCCACATTGTTTTTCCAATAATACTATACAGTAACACCCTTAATCTTGAACGGGAAAGCTAACTATATCTGTTTTTTGCCATCAGATATAAAATGTTTAGATCCCTTAGTTTTAAGAAAACATCAACCAGCTGAGCTATACTAAAATTATCCATTTACTAAAAATTATGTGGTTGCTAATTAATCATCATCCCAAAATAACTATTTGACACGCAACTACTATCTACTATATAAGCATCAATAACCTCTTCTTCATAACTCCACGAAGAAAATTCCAAATACAATTAAATATATAAATACAAAATAATTGAGCTCCTGATCGGAGTTTTTTTATAAACTATTTATTTATTTAATTTATTTGGAAAATAACAACACAAATAATTAACAATAATATGGGGATGTCTAAAACTATTAAAGTTATTTTCTCTCTGGCTCTTGTGGTGTTCTTGGCTCTAGCAGCAACCAAGATAGAGGCAAGATACATAGATTATGGTGCCCTTCATCATGGAGATCCCAGTTTCGGTTGTAGTAAACTACACCCTCAATTCTGCAAGAAGCAAGAAGCCAATCCATATAAGAGAGGTTGTGAGACTGAAGAACGTTGCGACCGTGGCCTGAAAAAGTGAATCGACCAAGTTAGAGCACCATTTTTTGGTTTATTTTTAAAATGGCATCCCCATATTAATATCAAATGATTAATTTCATTCTTTTTTTATTTTAAACTCTGTTATTGGTTATATAATTGATTGTTACCATATTAGTAATAATCAATAAAATAATAAAATTTATTATTTGTTCAATTTTTTGAGCTATTTTCATTTTTTATCATTATAGTGAATGTTTTGCTACATGTTATCCATTATTATTTTAAATATATGGTAGCCAGATTCACTTGTTGCAGTCAAGAATTAGAAAGAAAATACAAAACATTCCTCAAATAATCATTTTGTTTTTTTTGTGAAGTCAAAAACATTTTGTGTTTCTATCATTTACAAAAGAGTATTTGCATTAGTTAACTAAAAAACATATTTAATAAAACGGTAAAATGACTTGTTTTGGCCTTTTCTTGCAGATTTCATTCTAGATCTGTTTCTCGTAGATTTTCTACAATCTTTTAACCCTGTCTCGTAGATTTTATCTTCCCTTCTGAACTTTTGGTTCGGTTTATCTTGATTGTGTGTCTTGTTTCTAAATCTGCATGTTATCATTGTTTGGTGGAGCTTGCTAATATGGATGCTTTCGAATCCGGTTTCGACTGTCATCCTTATGGGCCTTTTAATCAGTTTTTTAGTCTTCTTCTCTGTCCAGATCTTTTTATCATGATAGTGAATGTTTGGCTACATGTTACGTTATCCACTATTATTTTTAAATATATGATAGCCAGATTCAGTTGTTGCAATTTAGAATTTTTTTAAAAAACTAACATATCAGAAAAATTCATTTCTAATGTCTCTGGTATCTTATCACCTTGTATTATTAATTAGAAAAACGAACAGTATTTCGATACTTTATAATGTAATAGTATACACTAATTAATCAAACATCAAGAATCAGTGAACACGAATACGTATTACAAAATCAAGGGTTTCATTATGTCTCTTAATAGTGAATTAATATGTATTGCAAAATTAAGGGTTTCATTATGTCCCTCAATGTACAGAAATACGTAGATACATGTATATACTAACGCTAACATCATCCACCAATACAAAATCAAGAGTTTCATTATGTCCGTCATTATGGTTAAACTTTTGTAATAATTTAAACTAGATTTCCCATATTCTTAATAAAAGAAAAGTACAAAATGCCAATAAAAATAAAAATAAACATAATATATATATATATATATATATATATATATATATATTCTTTACTTTTTTAATTCACAGTGAAGCTATCGTAACTTTTTGAAACACTTCAAATTCTTTGATGTAATTTTCACATTACATCCAAAAATGCATCCATAATTATGGCATATATATTATAAGAATTTAATAAGAAAATAAGAAAAACATGAAATTTGTATATTTGAAATTTATTTATTATATATATTAAAAATTCATTATTTTATTTGAAACATATTTCAAATATTGAATTTTAAAGTATTTCTGTAAATTAATGGAATTATAAATCCGTTAGTTTCCCCAGATATGTGTCAGCCGTAAAGAGCTTCAATTCAAACATTAGTTTCTCCTCCTCGTGGCTTTTTTGGGAACCTTTTAGTTCTTTTTTTCACCTTTAGAATTTGATTGGTAATTAAAAGAGTAAAAAAATGAAAAAAATTTGAAATCGGAAGAAAAAAGTGAAAACAGGAGTAAATTTTTACTTTTGACTGTAGTGGAGTGATATATTACTCTGTTTTTATCCTATTTTAGAATTAATGGGTGAAAACTAGTTTTAGTTTGATTGAAAAAAATTTAGAGTAACTGGGCAGATTTTTTCCACTCCACATTGTTTTCCAATAATACTATACAGTAACACCCTTAATCTTGAACGGGAAAGCTAATTATATCTGTTTTTGCAATCAGATATAAAATGTTTAGATCCCTTAGTTTTAAGAAAACATCAACCAGCTGAGCTATACTAAAATTATCCATCTACTAAAAATTATGTGGTTGCTAACTAATCATCATCTCAAAATAACTATCTGACACGCAACTACTATCTACTATATAAGCATCAATAACCTCTTCTTCATAACTCCACGGAGAAAATTCCAAATACAATTAAATATATAAATACAAAATAATTGAGCTCCTGATCGGAGTTTTTTTATAAACTATTTATTTATTTAATTTATTTGGAAAATAACAACACAAATAATTAACAATAATAAGGGGATGTCTAAAACTATTAAAGTTATTTTCTCTCTGGCTCTTGTGGTGTTCTTGACTCTAGCAGCAACCAAGATAGAGGCAAGATACATAGATTATGGTGCCCTTCATCATGGAGATCCCAGTTTCGGTTGTAGTAAACTACACCCTCAATTCTGCAAGAAGCAAGAAGCCAATCCATATAAAAGAGGTTGTGAGACTGAAGAACGTTGCGACCGTGGCCTGAAAAAGTGAATCGACCAAGTTAGAGCACCATTTTTTGGTTTATTTTTAAAATGGCATCCCCATATTAACATCAAATGATTAATTTCATTTTTTTATTTTAAACTATGTTATTGGTTGTATAATTGATTGTTACCATATTAGTAATAATCAATAAAATAATAAAATTTATTATCTGTTCTTCTATTTAACAATCTTCCAAACTATTTTCATTTTTTTATCATTATAGTGAAGTCCTCTTCTTTATCTTTGGAGCTTCCTCTTGGACAAATTCGAATTCACCAGCATGAAATTAGTATAAGCTTAAGAGATGATTTTACTTCTTAGTGATTATTAGCGATTTGTTTGTTAATATGTTTATAAGTTTATATGCAAACAGTGTTAATGTATTTGTACATTTCAGCTTATTTATGCATAACTACTGTTGTTATATATTTGTCACTTTGCAGTTTTCTTGAGACTCAAACTTCTGAAACTCTGACTTGTAGATCCATTTTGAAAAATGTTTATGTAACGTCTGACCGCTCACGGTTAATGAGTCACCCAAACCGCTCTCGCGGCCCGTGGACTATTCCGTTCCAATAGGTGGTGCCTCAATTCTTTCAGGATCTGAGAGTTTTGTTTTACTGACTCTGCAATCACTTTCCCCATGTTTTAGCCTCACTTTCACGTTATCGTGAATCACTTCCCGATAGATTAACCATTATTTTACTACTCCAGTTCAACCAGTTCAAGTACGATTAACTTTGGAGTTCTAAACGAACGTGTGTCGAAAAAGGTAAATGCATTTTGGTGACACATGTATCAAATCAATTTTGTTAAACCTTTCCATATATCACAGCTTGGGATGTTACAGTTTATCTATTTTATTTGGATTTGTTAGCAATGAGTAGGGTTTGAGAAGTTGTGAAAGATGTGCTGGCAGCTGTAGAAAGACAATAAAATGCGTGTGTGAGACTTGGTTTCCTGAAGCACTGTGGTTTCTTGGTGCAGATAGACTGGATTAGCGAGTATCGAATTTATGGTTTGTAGTTTGTGTCGAGTTGAATCTGTTTTCTCATCATTGTTTCTCTTTATTCTTTTGTCTTGGGCTTGAGATCTTTGAGTATAAGCTGCTTTATCCTCTGACTGCAGTAACCAAATTTTGGCATAATGAAGTAAAGTGATGGTGGATGGAAAGATCTGATGTGGTGGTGAGCATAGACAACTCAAATGTGTTGGGCCTCTTGTTTTTTTTTTTTTGTTGGAAAAAACTGTGTTGAGTCTCTTTATAGGTTGGTGTTGAACACATAGAAAACTAACATGAACACATCTTCCAACTTCTAATGGATGGATGACTTGCATAAATATTTGTTGGTCCAAAAGATTAATTTCTCAGTCTTCACACCAAGATTCCCAAACTTGTTGGATTTCAGTAAAAGATACTACTAGAGCAAGAAAAGTCAGAATATACTTTGCTAAACTACTAGAGATGTTAAGCACAAGGATGCATGGAGTAATAATCTGAAACCACAACATGTATCAGGTTTAGATTTATTTGAGATAAGTACTCACCAACCATCACAAGTAAATAATTCTGTAAATAATCTTTTCAATATGTTAATACCTGGTTAATGGAAAAACCAACAATAAATCCTAGAAGTTGTTCTTTTTAGCCATTGTCGTTTCTTACAAAAGACGGATATGTTCATCACAAAGGGTGTTACAACACGACGAAGATGGTGATAACAAAAGAAAGCAACAAGATTGAAGGATACAAGAGAATGAGAGACCAACATAAAACACATGGGATGATGTGATGATCATCTCAGTGGAACTTAAGGCTGGTCAAGACATTGTTGTTGACTGGATCCGCCAAATGATCAAGAAGGTTCTGGTAAGGCCCCACACCGGTCACTAGTCCCTGCACAAAATAGCCTAGGATTGCGAGCATAGCCAGTCTACCGTTCTTGACCTCTTTGAGTTTCAACTCCTTCATTGACTTCTCGTCTTTTCCAAACCCAAGAGGGTTAAAGAAAGGTCCACCGGGGTAAGACGGGTCTCCTGAACCGGCAAAACCTTTCTCTAAGCCTAAGAAGTACTGTTTTCCCATTGATCCTGGGTTGTACCAGTCCTGCAACCTCCGGTGCTCAGCAAATCCCATCAAAGCCATCTCGAGAACAAAGAGTGTGTAAGGGTCTGCCCAGTAGCTGTATGTCCCTGCAGGTGGAATCACACCGGTTTGGAACCAAGGAAGAGCAGTGTCTGCTGGAATCAAACCAGCTTTGCCAAGAATCTCAGGGGCAATGGCTCCAGCTGCACCCAACATAGCGAACCTCCCGTTGATGATCTCTCCGTAGGCTAACCATCTTGGCTCGATGAAACCTCCAGTACCTTCTGGGTCTGAAAGACCAAGAGGGTCGAATCCATAGTCGCCAGGTAAGCTGCAGATTAATCACAACATCTCCTCAATTTATGATAATTTTCTTCTATAAAGTTAACACATTTTGAAGATGATGAAGCTTTACAGAAATCAAACATTTGGGAGTTACCTGCCATCCAAGTAAGAGAGACTCTGTGATGATGCAAACCACAATGGTCTGTTTGCTCCTTGCTGAAACCAATCACACAAAAAACAGGATCAGATTATTCAATTCACACAGCGATATATATAGAGAGTGTTTTGTGGAAGACAAGACTAGAGATTATTATGTACCTTGACAGGTGGCGTTGAGGTGGCTTTAACAACGAAGGAAGTCTTCCTCACGGAGACAGCTGGTTTTGTGCCGAATATCTGTCTAGCAGTCTGAACAGAGGAGGTAAGTGAAGAAGATACAAGTGCCTGTGCTGCCATTTTTCGCTCTGTTCCTTAACTCTTCTCTTCTGTCACCAAGAGACGATGATTGTTCAGTAATGGTCTGAAGGGAAGTGTATAGAGTACAAGGAACACGGGGTCCATTAGAACTACTTGTGGTTTTGCTCCGATTAGATTAGTATCTCATTCACCAACTAGATCTGTCCACGTGGCAACACGAGTTGGATAAGAGATTTTTTCTAGGTGTTATTTTCCTTATCTGCCACACGAGCAAAAAAGAAAAATCTTTACGATGAAGCCAATTGGATATAAGATTTCATGTATTCCTTAGGATGAATCAGTTTTCCAGTGACTGTTTTACAGAAGAAAAAAAAAATTCAAATTCTTAACACATTAAGTCTTTAACAGATTAAAATGATACTGGTAATTTTGTTCAGTTAAACCGTTAAAGATCATAGATTTTATTTTACTTTTGTAAAAGAAATTAACAATTTTTAGCAAAAAAAAAAGAAATTAACAACTTTCTTCTAAGTTCTTTTTTTTTTGAGCAACCAACTTTCTTCTAAGTTCATAGTACGATAAAATATTGGCATTTACCCCCTGTAGCAATCTATCAAACTCCTACATTTTGAGTTTACATTCTTCCATTTTTTCACTAGGTTTTACAATTCAAGATCACTAATTTTATTTTTTTTAAAAGAAAAAAGTTAAAACCATGTCTATTAAAGACACAAATTTAATTTTTGGGTGAAAAGTGCAACAGAACAATGTAATTTTGTCTTCAGTTTAGGTGTCTTCAAGCCATCTTTTTGGATCACACATAGGTTTTCCCATCCACATAACCGTCCAAACATATTCATCAATTCCATTTAAGTTTACTCTCATTCTCACTTTTCAATATCCATAATTCACATCATCTCAGTAGCAACATATTATTTATCAAAATCATCATATTGTTATCTCAGAATCTTACCTTGGTTTGAAGAACCCTCTTTCGTTTAAGTGTCAAGCTCTGATACTAATTGTATGAGATTCAACAAAAACACAATAAAGTAGAACATGTATCTATATTATTAGAATTTTTTTATAGATTTACTTGATCTAAATTACACTACTCGACACGGATCGGTTCCTAATCTATCAATCTTGCTTGATTTAATACATATTGATCAAGTCTTTCAGTTCACTCAGTTATGAAACCTCAAAACCTTTATGTTTCTATTTGAAAATTACAACGTCTTTCAATTTATATATTCATTTTATATTTTATATTTTCATTTTATAAAATGAAATGAAAAAATATATTCAAAACCTTTATGTCTCAAAAAATATATTCATTTTATATTTTAGCATTACAAAGTCTTTCAATTTGTAATCTAATACTATTTTAATTGCTTATTTCTTCAAACAAAAATATAAAATTATTCTACATCGTTGCTGTCTTGACATTTCCTTTTTTTATTCTTAGAAACATGTGTCAAACATCCATCTCATATATAACACATGTACAAGGACCAAAGCTTCGCTACTACAACTTATCAACTCTAATATCTGGAGCTTACAACTTATACTAGAATCAGTTAAAACCAAGACGGTAGAAGTTAGTTTAGTCGTCACTTTTAAATGTAACTGTAACGCCCCGACCCGCCCACGGCTAATGGGCCACCCACGCCCGCTCTCTCGGCCCGTGGGCCCATCCCATCCGACGGTCGGTCGTTAATTTTCCAAGGCTCGAAATCATCATTTACTGACCCTGCAATCACCACATGACCTTTCCCCGTGCTTTGGCCTCACTCACACGGTATCGCGAATCACTTCCCGATAGGTCACCCATCCTTTCACTACTCCAGCCCAAGCACGCTTAACTCTGGAGTTCTAAACGGATGTGTGACAGAAAAGGTAAGTCAACTTTGGTGACATAGGTAGCCAAATCAATTCTCTTAAGCATTTTCACATATCACAACTCGGGATGTTACAATTCACCCCCTCTCAAAGAACGCAACGTCCTCGTTGCGCTCTACGACAGGTCTCAAGACGCCTCTCAGGTCAGAACTGAGACGGCTAACCAGCTCTGATACCACTTGTAACGCCCCGACCCGCCCACGGCTAATGGGCCATCCACGCCCGCTCTCTCGGCCCGTGGGCCCCATCCCATCCGACGGTCGATCGTTAATTTTCCAAGGCTCGAAATCATCATTTACTGACCCTGCAATCACCACATGACCTTTCCCCGTGCTTTGGCCTCACTCACACGGTATCGCGAATCACTTCCCGATAGGTCACCCATCCTTTCACTACTCCAGCCCAAGCACGCTTAACTCTGGAGTTCTAAACGGATGTGTGACAGAAAAGGTAAGTCAACTTTGGTGACATAGGTAGCCAAATCAATTCTCTTAACCATTTTCACATATCACAACTTGGGATGTTACAGTAATGCTTCAATAGCGGCTCTATTTACCAGAAGAGAAAAGTAGTTTGAAAGATCAGATAGAATAGATGATGCTAAACATATAAAAGAATGCATAGGTCAATCCCAACACCATCAGTTTTTGTTTTGTTTCTTGGTCTTTGGTCGGTTTATCTTGGTCTTCGATATTTATGTATTTATTAGGCTTACGCAAGAGATGAAGGTACCCAGTTGCATCTTTTTAACTGTTTCAGAGTGCAGATGTCTACTTCTCACTGAATCCTGATTTGACAAGCTACAAAGGAAACAATTTTTCCATTGAAATCAAATGTGCTTGGTTGATTGGTTAAAAGGTCGGAGTTCTTGATTCAATCCTTCGAGTCCAACTTGTCAAACACGAGTACTACAAGTTGTCTTTATTATAAAGCATTTTTTTCGAATGAAATTTTATTATAAAGCATTATTTATGTTTATTGTGAATAATGTAATGAAGAATCTTTGTAAGATGGGCGTTGTGGTCAACATTGTCTCGAGGTCATTTACAATAGTTCACATTAAGTCCTTGAATATGTTTTCTTTGCTTACTTTCTCTTGCATTCATGTTCTCTTCTTACACTAATCTGAAAAGATAATTCTTGGAGCCACACGAACGTACACACAGGGATGACGAGGTTTTGTTTCTTTGCTTCTTTGCTTTTTTTGACCATGCTCTTATGTTTTTGCTATGCAACTATAACGCCAACAAGTCCTTTGTCAATAGGCCAAACTCTCAGATCCTCTAACGAGGTTTATGAGTTGGGGTTCTTCAGTCCTAATAATACTAAGAATCAATATGTTGGAATCTGGTTCAAAGATACCACTCCTCGGATCATTGTGTGGGTGGCCAATAGAGAAAAGCCTGTTACAGACACCATGGCAAATCTATCTATTAGCAGCAACGGAAGTCTTCTTTTATTTGATGGAAATCATGGTGTTGTGTGGTCCAGTGGAGTAACTTTTGCCTCTAACGGGTATCGCGTGGAGCTTTCAGACAGCGGAAATCTTATGGTCGTAGATAAAATTTCAGAAAGAACTCTATGGCAAAGCTTTGACCATCTTGGTAACACTCTGCTACAGTCCTCGTTCCTGATGTATAACCTGGCTACCGGCGAGAAGCGATTTCTGACTTCTTGGAAAAGTTATAATGATCCATCTCCTGGCGACTTTGTGGCTCAGATTACACCGCAAGTTCCATCACAAGGGTTTATTATGAAAGGCTCGACGCCTTACTGGAGAAGCGGTCCATGGGCTAAAACAAGGTTCACTGGCCTACCTCTAATGGATGAATCGTTCACAAGTCCATTCAGCCTACACCAGGATGTTAACGGGTCAGGATACTTTTCATATTCTGAAAAGGACAACAATCTTTCACGTATAGTTTTAACATCAGAGGGATCACTGGAGGTGTTTCGGCATAATGGAACGACCTGGGAGTTTAACTATCAGACTCCAGCCCATTCATGTGATTCTTACGATGCATGTGGACCTTTTGGATTGTGTGTTACTTCTGTTCCTCCAAAGTGTAAATGTTTCAAAGGGTTTGAACCAAAATACACCGAGGAGTGGAAAAGAGGAAACTGGACTGGTGGTTGTGTGAGGCAAACCGAACTACTTTGTGAAAGAAACTCTACCGGTAAAGATGCAAACGTGTTTTATCCTGTTGCCAACATAAAGCCTCCAGACTCTTACGAATTTGCTAATACCGTGGATTTTGAAGAATGCCACCAAATTTGCCTCCACAATTGTTCTTGCTTGGCTTTTGCTTATATTAGTGGAATCGGGTGCTTAGTGTGGAATCAAGAATTAATGGACGCAGTGCAATTTTCTGTGGGAGGGGAGCTTCTTTCTATTCGTCTTGCACCTTCTGAGCTAAGTAAGGCTTAGAGGATAAATTTAAATAACTCTGTCTTCTTTTGCAATTTATCTTCTACTTCAATGATATTGAGCTAGGTATGACTTATTGTGTGTTGCCGAACATTTCTCAGATGGAAATAAGAGCAAGCATACCATCATTGCTAGTACAGTGAGCATTGCTCTTTTTGTGATTCTGGGTTTCGCTGCGTTTGGTTTCTGGAGATGCAGAGTAGAACATAATGGTAACACATTGATAACTTTACTATTACTAATTTTTACACCATGTGCAGCTATAAAAATTTAAAAGTTAAATTATATGTGAATATAAAATTTGTTTAACATTTTATAATTATTATTTGTTACCAATATTTTAATATTAATTTTTAATTTTATTAAATATAAAAATTAAGATAAATTAAATAATTTTATTTATTTTCAGTTTATATTTTTAAATAGATATGTATATAGATATGTATAAATTTTACACCATGTGCAGCGATAAAAATTTAAAAGTTAAACTATATGTGAATATAAAACTTGTTAACATTTTATATTTATTATTTGTTACCAATATTTTAATATTAATTTTAATTTTATTAAATATTAAAATTAAGATAAATTAAATAATTTTATTTATTTTCAATTTATATTTTAAAATAGATATGTTATATATTTAAAGTTATAGTTTTAGTTCGATTTTTTTTTATTAAAGTATATTAAATCAACTTGTATGAGATTAAAAAATAGATATAAATTGTATAATTATCGAAAGGTAAACTAATCTAAAATTTGTAGATCTCAAAAATAAACTAATGGTGTTAGGATTAAGAATTATAATTTTTGAAAAAAGTTTCATAAAATTTTAAAGAACTTTTCTTGTAAAAAAAGAATTGCATAAGTATTAAAAAGTAAAAATAATTATTATTTCTAAAATTTGTAGGAAGCTAATGGTATTAGGATTAGAAATTTATAATTCAAAAAAAATTGGATAAGATTTGAAGAATATTTTTTAGCAAAAATTATAATTATAAAAATAGAGTTAAATAATATTCCAAATTTGTAAAATACTTTTAAATTTATATTATTACATTATTTAGTTCTATATTTAAATATATTTAATTTAATTTTGTTATATATATATATATTTACTTTAATGATGATGTATTACTTATTACCATATTACAATTAGCCATAAGTCATCATTTAATTAGTGTGACATATATCTTTTTAGTGGGAATGTTTTTAGAGAAGACACATAAGCAAAAAATTGTAAAATTGCTTCGAGTAATGTCTAGGGAATATTTTTTCAATAAAATGATAGTTATCTAAAATAGATTAAAAATGAGCATTTTCACTACATAAGATTTGCACTAAATCGACACCTTCAGATATGTTCTTAAACCACCATATGATTACTATATGTTAGCCACTAATACACCAGTTCACTCTAATTTCAGCTGATATATCAAAGGATGAATGGAGGAACGAATTGAAACCAAAAGATGTACCAGGTTTAGATTTATTTGAGATGAATACTATACAAACTGCCACTAATAATTTCAGTCTGTCCAACAAAATCGGACAAGGTGGATTTGGTTCTGTGTACAAGGTTAGAAAACATTTTTTTTCCATGTTGCTTTTTCTTCTATTCTCTGTTTATGTTCTTTAGATGACCTCGTGCATTCTTTTTTTAGGGAAAACTGCAAGATGGAAAAGAAATTGCTGTAAAACGGCTTTCTAGCAGCTCCGGACAGGGCAAAGAGGAGTTTCTGAATGAAATAGTACTAATCTCAAAACTACAACACAAAAATTTAGTCCGGGTTTTGGGATACTGCATCAAAGGAGAAGAGAAGCTACTGATTTATGAGTTCATGTTGAACAAAAGCCTTGATACTTTTCTCTTTGGTAAGTCTTTTTGCCACATTATTTTCCTGTTAGCAGTTTTTCTCTTTGTATACAACACTTTTTCTCATAGTGTTTTAATTTTAGAATCAAGAAAAAAAATAGAGATTGACTGGCCTAAGAGATTCAATATCATCCAAGGTATTGCACGAGGACTTCTCTATCTCCACCGTGACTCACGCCTCAAAGTCATTCACCGAGATCTGAAAGTGAGCAATATTCTTCTGGATGAGAAGATGAACCCAAAAATATCAGATTTTGGACTAGCTCGGATGTATCAAGGAACTGAGTACCTGGACAACACTCGCCGGGTTGTAGGAACTCTGTAAGAATCTGTCTTGAAAAACATTATTAACTAGGATCTATAGTTATAATCATAGACCATTTGATATATGCACAGAGGATATATGGCTCCTGAGTATGCATGGACTGGGGCGTTCTCTGAGAAATCCGATATTTACAGCTTCGGAGTTCTGCTGTTAGAAATCATTAGCGGAAAGAAGATCTCAAGATTCAGCTGCGGCGGAAAGACCCTTCTTGCATATGTAAGTGATACGTTAGTTATTTTATTCCAATCAAGTGGCCAGATTCAACAGCCTGTTTTAAATCGTTTCTTGCTCTATAATTCTTTGTTCTGAGACGACAACAGGTATGGGAATTCTGGTCTGAAAACAGAGGTACTGATCTTCTGGACCAAGATGTTGCTGACTCATGTCGCCCATTTGAGGTTGGAAGGTGTGTTCAGATTGGTCTTCTTTGTGTTCAACACCAACCTGAAGACAGACCCAACACACTTGAGTTGCTGTCTATGCTCACCACAACATCAGATCTCCCACCTCCAAAACAGCCCACATTTGTAGTGCACACAAGAGATGACCAATCCATGCCTAATGTTTTGATCACCGTCAACGAGATGACACAATCTGTGTTCCTTGGGCGCTAAGAAACAATGTGTGATGGAAATTATGTTGTCAACTTTCTCATTCTTCATTTCTAAAATATTTCTAAACAAAGGAGTTTAAATTAGTGGTTACCAACATGGTTTCTCTAAATGTTCCGGCTTGAATGCTTTGATCTCTATCACTTGTTGAATCGATCTTGACCTAGAACCTTAACGCATACGAGACTATTAATTTAAGGCGGGTTTCAGCCTTAGATTAATGACAAACCATAATAGAACAGGAGGTCCATCATGACGGAGCAATTAAGAACGCATCAATGGTGTCGGATCACGCCGGAGATGAAGGTGTAAGTATGCTTCGTTCAGGACCAGCTATTAAAGGAGGTGTAAGATGAAAGAGTCGATTTATTCATTCCTTATTCGTTATGTAAGATCGAAACCCTAATATTAAATTTTGAGTGGATCCGAGATCCATTAACATCTCTCGGAAGTTTACAAGCTTCCTTCTAACGGTAGTGTTTCTTCTTTACAAGTTGTATTCAATTTAGCATTTGATGTGATTTGATTTTTAATAGAGTTTTAGATGATTTTAATAAGTTGCAGAGATTTATGTGTTTTTTTGTTAAACTACTCTAGAATATCACCTAAAACAATGGGATTTGAGTTTTATTTTTTTTAACAAAGAAACTCCACCCAAACACCTTAAAATCACCTCAAAACTTTAAAATCCCACAACTTAAAATATTTTCAATAACAGTAGATTTCAGAGTACTTAACGAAATGTCAAGTTCAATAACAGTAGATTTTAAATGAGTTTTTAAAATTCATGTTTGAATAACAGTGGATTTGTCATTTTAATACAAATCACCTGAAACTCTCGGTTGAATACACCCTCCTAACTGAATTGTACCAGATCTTGTAAGAAGCCCCTTTAACTAACTGAGCCCAACTTTTAAATTGGTTCGTACCAAACTAGAAACTTTTTAAAGTGGTTTTAATTTTTGGCTAAAACAGAGAAATTTCTTGAGCATGAATGCCAAACCATGTGATCAACTTTTACAACCTCAAACACGTATTCATTCTTCATTTCTAAGTAAGATGAGGAAAAGAAATTTTTTAATATTTATTTTCTTTTTATTAGTTCACGGTTATAGAAATTAGCAACTTAATATTGAGAAAGCATTCAGAGCTCTACGAGCAGAAGAGAAAGTAGTCGAAGAATTAAATAAACGATGCTGCGGCCTGCACATTATATCTATATAACGTTTTCCTTTTTGAATTGTTTTTTGGTCTCTCTGTTTAGGTAAAATCTCTCGCTGATTCTGGTCAACTGTGCGTGGTTGATTGGGTGGATTTTTTTTTTTTTGGATTCAGACTGTGAAAGGTAAAGGGGGTTTACAATTATAATCTTTTGATTGGTTGAGAGTGCCGATAACTATTTGCTATTGATTCTTAACTCAGCGAGTTTTAAAGAACAAGAAAATGACATAACGTTTCAAAAATGAGGTCAAGTGGGTAAAAGACTTGAATAGTTTGGGGCCAACAAGTATATATAAACCATTTCATTTTTTACTAATTGTACAAGAAAACAAGGATTTAGTTGATGGTGAATAAACTAATGCAGAATCTTGGAAGATGGGTCAACAATGGCTAGAGTTCCTTGAAAATAATGCTAATTAAGTCCTTGACTCTGTTTTCTTGGCTTACTTTCTCTTCCGTACTAATCCCAAGGTGATCGTTCTTGGAGGCACAAGAGCACAAATGGGGATGGCGAGTTTTTTCTTTGCTCGTTTCCTTCTGTTTGCAATGTTATTGAGTTTCAGCTATGCAGCAATAACACCAACAAGTCCCTTGTCAATAGGCCAAACTCTCAGCTCGTCCAATGGTATTTACGAATTGGGGTTCTTCAGTCCTAATAACTCCCAAAATCAATATCTTGGAATCTGGTTGAAGGATCCTGTTCCCCGCGTCGTTGTGTGGGTGGCCAATAGAGAAAAGCCTGTTGTTACAGACTCCACGGCAAATCTAACTATCAGCACCAACGGAAGCCTTATCTTGTATAATGGCAAACATGGTGTTGTCTGGTCCACTGGAGAAACTTTTGCATCTAACGGGTCTAGCGCAGAGCTTACAGACGATGGAAATCTTATGGTAATAGAAAATGTTTCGAGAAGAACTATATGGCAAAGCATTGATCATCTTGGTGATACTATGCTCCCTTTCTCAACCCTGACGTATAATCTCACCACCGGTGAGAAGCGGGTGTTGACTTCTTGGAGAAGTTACACTGATCCATCTCCTGGCGACTTTGTTGGTGAGGTTACACCACAAGTACCACCACAGGTGCTTACTATGAGAGGCTCGAAGACGTATTGGAGAAGCGGTCCATGGGCTAAAACAAGATTCACCGGGATACCAGTGATGGATGCATCATTAACTAGTCCATTTAGTCTTCAGCAGGATGCAAACGGGTCAGTATCTTTTTCTTATTTTGATAAAAACTCCAAACCTCCACGTATAACAATAACATCAGAAGGCTCACTGAAGATTTTTCATCATAATGGAACTGACTGGGAAGTAGACTATGAGGCTCCATTAGCCAATTCATGCGATTTTTATGATGTATGTGGACCTTTTGGGTTGTGTGTTATGTCACCATCCCCAAAGTGTAAATGCTTCAAAGGGTTTGTGCCAAAATCTATTGAGGAGTGGAGAAGAGGAAACTGGACTGATGGTTGTGTGAGGCGTACAGAACTAGATTGTCAGGGAAATTCTACTGGAAAAGAAGCAGATGTTTTCCATCCTCTTGCAAATATAAAGCCTCCAGAATTTTACAAATTTTCAAGTACTTTGGATGCTGAAGACTGCCACCAAACTTGCCTCCAGAACTGTTCTTGCTTGGCCTTTGCTTATATTAATGGAATAGGGTGCTTAGTATGGAACCAGGACCTTGTGGACGCTGTGCAATTTTCTGTGGGAGGAGAGACTCTTTCAATTCGTCTTGCACATTCTGAGTTTGGTATGACAATTCAAAGACATTTTTGTAACTTTATTTTCTACTCTTTAGTATAATAGCATGACTTATCACTTAATTTATTGTCCTACATTTCTCAGATGGAAATAAGCACAAGAAGAAAATCGTTGCCACTTCGGTGAGCCTTACCGTTGTTGTGATCTTGGGATTTGCTGCGTTTGGTTTCTGGAGATACAAAGTGAAACATAACGGTAACACATTCATGACTTAACTAAACCAACAAAACGTTTGTAGGGTATATGCTACATCATCCATACACTAAATAGAAACAGTTAGATTTGTTATTTAAACCGTACACTGATATATAATCATTTTTGGTTCCTTGGTTTCAGCTTGTGCTAAACTAATTTCAGTATGCTTACTTGCAAAATTACTACTATATGCTAAGCGCTAACGCTCACCCTCTAACTAAAATTTCAGCTCATATATCAAAGGATGCATGGAGTTGGAGTAGTGACTTGAAATCACAAGATGTACCAGGTTTAGATTTCTTTGATATGAATACCATACAAACTGCTACCAACAATTTCAGTCCATCAAACAAACTCGGACAAGGTGGATTTGGTTCCGTCTACAAGGTTAGGAACATTTTATCCCATTGCTCAATTCTTTTTTCTTTTTTAATTTGTTGAGATGACATTTGCAACTTGTTTCAGGGAAAGCTGCAAGATGGAAAAGAAATTGCTGTAAAACGGCTTTCTAGCAGTTCTGGACAGGGCAAAGAGGAGTTCATGAATGAGATAGTACTCATCTCGAAACTCCAGCATAGAAACTTAGTCCGAGTTTTAGGATGCTGCATAGAAGGAGAAGAAAAGCTATTGGTTTATGAGTTTATGGTGAACAAAAGCCTCAATACCTTTATCTTTGGTGTGTCTTTTTTTGCCTAATTCCTTTCATATTAGCAGTTTTCTCTTTGTGTGCAAACACTTTATCTGATAGTTTTTACGCTGTTACTACTTCAAAGATTCAAGAAAAAGACTCGAGATAGATTGGCCAAAGAGATTTGATATCATTCAAGGTATTGCGCGTGGACTTCTATATCTCCACCGTGACTCATGCCTTAGGGTAATTCACCGAGACCTGAAGGTCAGCAACATTCTTCTAGACGATAAAATGAACCCAAAAATATCAGATTTTGGTTTGGCTAGGTTGTATCAGGGAACCGAATATCAAGACAACACTCTCCGTGTTGTAGGAACTTTGTAAGACTGTACTTTCAGAGACATGATTAACTATGATTAAAAAATTAAAACCTGATGTTAACTTTGGTTTAAGAAAAAAACTATTTGATTTATATGCAGAGGATATATGTCTCCTGAGTATGCATGGACTGGGATGTTCTCTGAGAAGTCAGACATCTACAGCTTTGGAGTTATGCTGTTAGAAATCATCAGTGGAGAGAGGATCTCAAGGTTCAGCTATGGAGAAGAAGGGAAAACCCTTTTTGCATATGTAAGTAAGATTTTAAGGTTTCATTCACTTGCAAACGTTTTTTAATTAAGATCTAAAGGTCTAAAAACCTAAACAACAGGCGTGGGACTCTTGGTGTGAAACTGGAGGAACTGACCTTTTGGATAAAGATGTTGCGGATTCATGTCAGCCTTTAGAAGTTGCGAGATGTGTTCAAATTGGTTTGCTCTGTGTTCAACACCAACCTGGGGACAGACCCAACACACTTGAGTTGCTATCCATGCTCACCACAAGATCAGATCTTCCATCACCAAGACAACCCACATTTGTAGTGCACACGAGCGACGACGAATCGCGTTTTAGGGAGTTGCTAACTGTCACTGAGACGACACAATCTGTGAAAAATGATAGTTGATGGAAATTGTAGAATTGAGTTGTGTTGATTGCTCATTTGTTGGTCTGACTTTTCAGTGTTCTCATGACTTTAGTATTTTGATATGATATCTAAAATACTAATTAAACCAAAGTATTATTAACCAAATTGATCTGCGCCTATATAAGACCCCAGTGCAACCTAGAACCCAAAAACCACAAGAACCACAAAAACTCAGATCCGAAGCTGAATGCCAATGCCTACTGACAAGGGATGTTGCTATATATATCAAACGTTGCGTAGTTGATTGGGTAAAAGGTTAGACTTCTTCGTGGCAATGACTTTGTGTATTATTTAATAAGGTTAAAGCTTATCCTAAATAAACTAATACAGAGTTTTGGAAAAACAAGTGCGGTTCAGTATATTGTTAATAGATGCTTGAGAATAGTCTCACAATTTCTCTTGAGAATAGTCTCACAGTTTCTTTTGAGAATAGTCTCACAATTTCTCTTGAGAATAGTCTCACAATTTCTCTTGAGAATAGCTTACTTGGTCTTATTTGACCTGTTTGCTTCTTAAACTAATCTGAAGAAGATCGTTCTTGGAGACGCAAGAACGCACATGGGGATGACGTGGTTTGCTTGCTTGCTCTTGTTCACCATGATATTAAGTTTTAGTCATGGAGAAATAACTACAGAGAGTCCCTTGTCAACAGGACAAACTCTCAGTTCTTCTAATGGAGTTTATGAACTGGGATTCTTCAGTCTTAACAACTCTCAGTTCTTCTAATGGAGTTCCAGAATCAGTACGTCGGGATCTGGTTCAAAGGTATCACTCCTCGGGTGGTTGTGTGGGTGGCCAATAGAGAAAATCCTGTTACAGACTCCAAGGCAAATCTAAGTATCAGCAGCGATGGAACTCTTGTCTTATATGATGGAAACCATGGCGTTGTCTGGTCTAGTGGAGAGACTTCTGCATCCAAATCCAACGGTTCTCGTGCAGAGCTTTCAGACAGTGGAAATCTTGTCGTCACAGACAATGTTTCCGGACGAACTCTATGGGAAAGCTTTGCGCATCTTACTGATACTATGCTCCCTTTCTCACCCTTGACGTGTAATCTCACGACCGGTGAGAAGCGGGTCTTGACTTCTTGGAAAAGTTACACCGATCCATCCCCTGGTGACTTTGTGACTCAGATTACACCGCAAGTGCCATCGCAGGTGCTCACCACGAGAGGCTCAAAGCCTTATTATAGAAGCGGTCCATGGGCTAAAACAAGATTCACGGGGATACCGCTAATGAATGAGACATTAGCAAGTGAATTCAGCTATCCGCAGGATGCAGACGGGTCAGTGTCTTTTTCTTTTGTAGGAAGAGACACAAAAGTTTCACGTCTAGTTCTCACACCAGAGGGCCATCTTAAAAGGTTTCAGCATAGTGGGACCGAGTGGAAAGTAACCTACGAGGGTCCATTAGCCAATTCATGCGATGTTTACGGTTTATGTGGACCTTTTGGGTTGTGTGTTAGGTCAGTACCTCCAAAGTGTAAATGCTTTAAAGGTTTTGAACCGAAATACAAAGAGGAGTGGGAGAGAGGAAACTGGACTGATGGTTGTGTAAGGCGTACGGAACTTGATTGTCAAGGAAACTCTACTGGCAAATCTGCAAATGTCTTCCATTATGTTGCCAACATAAAACCTCCAGAATTTTACAAATTTGAAAATTTGGATGCTGAAGAATGCAACCAAAGTTGCCTCCAGAACTGTTCTTGCTTGGCCTTTTCTTTCATTCGGGAAATAGGGTGTTTAATGTGGAATCAGGAGCTAATGGACACAGTGCAGTTTTCTTCAGGAGGAGAACTTCTTTCCATTCGTCTTGCACGGTCTGAGTTGGGTATGCCATGAGAAAGGTTACATCATTGAACCTTTTTTTTGGTTCTATCATGGCTTATTGTTTTTTGTATCTCAGATGGAAATAAGCGCAAGAAGACCATTACTGCTAGTCTTGTCAGCCTTTTTCTTGTTTTGATATTGGGTTCTGCTGCGTTTTGTTTTTGGAGATACAGAGTGAAATATAATGGTAACACACTGATGACCTTGCTATATCTATAGAAATGGTTTGTTATCTGTTCATTTAATGTTAACATAAACGTTGCAGAAAAAATATCAAACGATGCTTCAAAAGATGCATGGAGCAATGATCTGACACCACAAGATTTCTCAAGTTTGTGTTTCTTTGAAATGAGTACCATTCAAACTGCCACCAATAATTTCAGTTCCCCAAATAAACTGGGGCATGGTGGATTTGGTTCAGTTTATAAGGTCAGAGAATCGTATTCCACTTTACTCTTTTGTATTCTCTGTTTATGCTCTCGCAATATCTATTTCAGGGGAAGCTTCAAGATGGCAAAGAAATTGCTGTAAAACGGCTTTCTAGCAGCTCTAGACAGGGCAGAGAGGAGTTCATGAATGAAATAGTACTCATTTCAAAACTGCAACACAGAAACTTAGTACAAATTTTGGGATGTTGCATTGAAGGAGAAGAGAGGCTACTGATTTATGAGTTCATGGTGAACAAAAGCCTTGATACTTTTCTCTTTGGTTGGTCTCTTCTTACCTCTTTCCTTTTATATCAGCAGCTATTTATCTAACAGTGCTTTACACGGTATTATTGGTTAGATTCAAGTAAAAAGCATATGATTGATTGGCCAAAGAGATTTGATATCATTCAAGGTATTGCGCGTGGACTTCTCTATCTCCACCGTGACTCACGCCTCAAGGTCATTCACCGAGATCTCAAGGTCAGCAATATTCTTCTGGACGAGAACATGAACCCAAAAATATCAGATTTTGGTTTGGCTCGGATGTTTGAGGGAACCCAATATGAAGAAAATACTCGCAGGGTTGTTGGAACTCTGTAAGGATTTGACTTCAAGAATATGCTTACCTAAGGATTCATAGTATATTAACAATATCTACTTGATGTATGCAGAGGATATATGTCTCCTGAGTATGCATGGACAGGAATATTCTCTGAGAAATCAGACATCTATGCATTTGGAATTCTTTTGTTAGAAATCATCAGTGGGGAGAAGATCTCAAGATTTAACTATGCCAAAGAAGAAAAAGACCTACTTGAATATGTAACACTTCAATTGTTTTTTTTTCATACATTTGCAGAGGTTTCAAAACGTTAATATCCTTAGGAACTCAACAGGTATGGGAATCTTGGTGTGAAAATGGAGGGATTTCTCTTTTGGACCAAGATGTTGCTGATTCATCCAACCCACTAGAAGTTGGGAGATGTGTTCAGATTGGTCTGCTCTGTGTTCAACACCAACCTGTAGACAGACCCAACACACTTGAGTTGCTCTCCATGCTCACCACAAAATCAGATCTTCCATCACCAGAGCAACCTATATTTGTAGTGCATACGAGAGGTTATGAATCCTTGTCTAATGCTTTGATCACCGTCAATGAGATGACACAATCTGTGATCATTGGGCGTTAAGAAACAATTAATGTGTCATGGATATTGTACACGTCTGAAGTGTCATACATTAAACAGTTACAAAAAAAAAAGTGTCATACATTGTTCCATTTTTCAATGTTGCTAACTTAACATTTCCACATCCTTGAACCTTCATTTCTTTAATTTGTTTTGATTTAGACCGATGGTATATAAACCAAACAAAATCAAAGTAAATATGGTTTTAATATAGTAGTTATTTTCATAAACAAAAATATAAAAAAACCCTGGATTCAACACCCCCTAAAAAAGGTATTGGATTGAATAAATTTTCACTCCTTCAAAAAAGAAATCACATAGCCTGTCCGTTACTGACAGTCTTTAAACTTCCTCTTATACTCTGTTTTTTATTATTTTAACAGATTCTGTAGATTTTAGGTTTGAAATATGTGCTCTATTTACTAACGTTGCAGATCAGGAAAAGGTATGCAGATTAGATCAAAGAGATGGGCACAATCTATGCCATCACTGGAGCCACTCTCTCCTAAGCCGGCTGGTATGTAGATTAGATCAATGAGATGGGCACAATCTATGCCATCTTTTAGATTTATATTTACAAAGTTCGTTTGGTACATTTTTAGGACTTTTTGATATATTACTGAATTAAATGGTGTTATCGGTGTTACTGGAACGTGATTTATCGTTAATAAAGTTAAACTTAGGAAATTAAGAGTTATTTGAGTTATATATTAGGATAAGTGACAAGGCTTTTTCAAGAGAGGATGAGATGTTTGTTGCAAAGGCTTCAGAAACCACTTAGAAATATCTGATTGACAAATAATATTATCTTTTTTCTTTCTTTTTTCTGAATCACGACTAATAATATTCTCATCTTCTGATTATTCTTAAAGTCTTCTTTCAATTTGTTGTAGAGTGTATATGTTTATCTTTCGTTGGTTGTAGATTCCAAGAACATGGGAACAACACGATCTTTCAATCTGAGGTTAATCAACGCGTGGAAAAATGTTGGCTTATTTATGTCAAGACTGAAAGGGACGGGACAATGTTGTGTCGTTAATCAGGTCAAAGGTCGGAGTTTTCTGTTCTTCGTGGCAATTACGTTAAGTCGTGGAAATTTATTTTGTATTATTAGTGCGATGTTGTCAAGTCCCTGAGTATTTTATTTTTTTATTTTTATGATAAAATCATCTTAAAGAAGATACATATCGGAGAGACAGAAGCACATGGAGAAGAGTATCGTGTTATTTGTTTATTTATTCTTATTTACCATCTTTTCTAGTTTTAGCTTTGCAGAAATAACGACAGAGAGTCCTTTGTCAGTAGGACAAACTCTCAGCTCCTCCAATGGAGTTTATGAACTGGGGTTCTTCAGTTTTAATAACTCCCAAAATAAGTATGTCGGAATATGGTTCAAAGGTATCATTCCTAAGGTGGTTGTGTGGGTGGCCAATAGAGAAAGCCCTGTCGTGGACTCCTCGGCGTATCTATCTATCACCATCAACGGAAGTCTACTCTTATTTAATGGCAAAGACAGCCTAGTCTGGTCCAGTGGAGGAACTTCCACGTCTAACGGGTCTCGTGCAAAGCTTTCGGACAAAGGAAATCTTATTGTCACAGAAAACGTTTCAGGAAATACTATATGGGAAAGCTTTGAGGAACTTGGTGATACTCTGCTCCCTTCCTCACCTCTGATGTATAATCTCGCCACCGGTAAGAAGCGAGTGTTGACTTCTTGGAAAAGTCAAAATGATCCATCGCCGGGTAACTTTCTGGCTCAGATCACACCACAAGAGCCATCACAGTTAATTACTATGAATGGCTCGACACGTTATTATAGAAGCGGTCCATGGGCTTATCCGAAGTTCACCGGGACACCGCTAATGGATGATACATTAGCAAGTCCTTTTAGTTTTCAGCAGGATGCAAACGTGTCAGGGTCTTTCTCTTATGAAGACAGAAGTTCACAACTTTCAAGTGTAGTTTTAACACCAGAGGGCTCATTAAAGAGGTTTCGACGTAGTGGAGCCGACTGGGAAGTACCCTTTAAGGCCCCAGCCAATTTATGCGAAGTTTACGGTGCATGTGGACCTTTTGGTTTGTGTGTTAGTTCAGTTCCTCTAAAGTGTAAATGCTTTAAAGGGTTTGTACCAAAATCCACGGATGAGTGGAGAAAAGGAAACTGGACTGGTGGTTGTGGGAGGCGAACCGAACTATTTTGTCATGGAAACTCTACTAGCAAATCTGCGAATGGCTTCCATCCTGTTCCCAACATAAAGCCTCCAGACTTTTACAAATTTGTAAGTTCTGTGGATATTGAAGCGTGCCGCCAAAGCTGCCTCCACAATTGTTCGTGCTTGGCCTTTGCTTATATTAGTGGGATTGGGTGCTTAGTATGGAATCAAGAGCTAATAGACATAATGCAGTTTTCTGAGGGAGGAGAGCTTCTTTTCATTCGTCTTGCAAGCTCTGAACTAGGTATGGGTTTAATAGAAACATGAAACATAATGTTAATTGTCCTAAAATCTACTCAGTTCCTTTGACACTGTTCTTTCTGAAGTACCATTACTTATTTGTGTAATTTGCTTTTTTCTTATATATCTAAGGTGGAAATATTAACAAGAAGATTATTGCTGCTAGTGTTGTGAGCCTTTCTCTTTTTGTGTTATTGTGTTCTGCTGCGTTTTGTTTCTGGAGATACAGACTTAAACATATTGGTAACTAGCTGTTTCTTGTTCTTATCTAATCATTTGCTTGCTAAATGTTAACCACCCTGATGACTTTACTACGTATCTATTTATTCATGTAACTTTATTTCAGCAATGATTTCAAAGGAAGCCTCACGAGATGCATGGAGGAAGGGTCTGAAGCCACATGTCTCAGGTTTAAATTTCTTCGACATGAATACAATTCAAACTGCCACCAATAATTTCAGTCTCTCAAATAAACTCGGACAAGGTGGATTTGGCTCAGTTTACAAGGTTGGAGAATCATTGTCCTCTTTACTATCTATCTATCTATCTATCTATCTATCTATTCTTTGTTTATGTTCTCAAGGATGTTGTGCAATCTGTTTCAGGGAAAGCTACAAGATGGGAAAGAAATTGCTGTAAAACGGCTTTCTAGCAGCTCAGGACAGGGCAAAGAAGAATTCATGAATGAGATAGTACTCATCTCAAAACTTCAACACAACAACTTAGTTCGAATTTTGGGATGCTGCATTGAAGGAGAAGAGAAGCTATTGATTTATGAGTTCATGTTGAACAAAAGCCTTGATAATTTTCTCTTTGGTTTGTCTCTTCTGGTCTCATTCTTTCTCTATTAGTAGTTTTTATCTCTGTCTACAACACTCTTTCTGATAGTTTTTACATTGTATTATATCTTAGATTCAAGAAAAAGGATTGAGATCGGCTGGCCAAAGAGATTCAATATCATTCAAGGTATTGCACGTGGACTTCTCTATCTCCATCGTGACTCACGCCTCAGGGTCATTCACAGAGACCTCAAGGTGAGCAATATCCTTCTGGATGAGAAGATGAACCCAAAAATATCAGATTTTGGATTGGCTAGGATGTATCAGGGAACTGAATATCAGAACAACACTCGAAGGGTTGTAGGAACACTGTAAGAATCTATTTCCAAAACCACATTTAACAAGATTCATTTTCATAATCATATATCAATTATGGGTGAAAGATTTTTGATGTTTTTATAGTGGATATATGTCTCCTGAGTATGCATGGACTGGCACGTTCTCTGAGAAGTCCGACATCTACAGCTTCGGAGTTCTATTGTTAGAAATAATCAGTGGAGAGAAGATATCAAGATTTATCAATGGTGAAGAAGGAAAAACCCTTCTTTCATATGTAAGTAAGGCTTTATATTTTCATACACTTGCAGAAGTTTTAAAACGTATATTGATCTTATTATATTTTTAAAAACTAAAAAACAGGCATGGGAATCTTGGTGTGAAAATGGAGGAATTGATCTCTTGGATCAAGATGTTGCGGATTCATGCAACCCATCCGAAGTTGGGAGATGTGTGCAGATTGGTCTGATTTGTGTTCAGCACCAACCTGCAGGCAGACCCAACACACTGGCTCTGCTTTCTATGCTCACCACAACATCAGATCTTCCATTACCAACACAACCCACATTCGTAGTGCACAGCAGAGATGAAGAATCCATGTCTAAGGATTTGATGACCGTCAATGAGATGACACTATCTGTGATCCTTGGTCGTTAAGTAACAGTGTCTGATGGATATAATTGATGTGTGTTAGATTGTTCTCTTTTAAGGGATCCATTTTTCGGTGTTGATAACTTTAACGTTTACTCTTTTAACGTTCAATCTTTCTCTTTCTCTTAGAGAGAAGCCATTTAAGTCTGTCCTAGGCAGCATAAGAAACAAAGCAAGAGAATCCCCTCTTTTATACCATAATAATAGAACTCTTATTGGGAATACTCAGCCTGTGAAATTCATACTTTCCGTTGGATTTCCTGTAACTATAAAATATCGATAATTAAATATTAGTATTTATATTTACATGCATATATATATATATATATGTATATATATATATTTTTTTTTTTTCTGAGAATTCCACTGAGAAAGCTCTCCATTCGACATGCTCATTCTGAGACTCTAAAACCTAAGATCTTCTTTGTTTGGATACAAACAGTTCCGGCTCGTATTTGACCTTTTGGATATATCTCGGGGGTTTAATGTTGTTCGGGTCAGATTTTGGTAGTTTTTTGTCGATTTCATGATTTTTTTGTCTATTTTGGGTAATTTTAGTTAATTTTATCGGAAAGCGAATATTTCATATCCAACATATCGTTTTTTTTTTTGGACGTCAAAAAACTATTCTATTACTCAAACTTGAGGTGGTCTGGCAACCAAAGTAGCAAAGAGATCTATGAAAAGTACGAGCATTCCTAGCCAAATAATCAGCTAACACATTCTCAGTTCTTGGCACATAGCAGATCTTAAAGTCCGAATAGCATAACTTGATCGTATGAATCATCTCCAGTTCAGTTGCGAAAATAGGCCATGCTTGTGGTTCCGTCAGCATTGCGATCAGGTCCTTGCAGTCTGTACCAAATCTCTGACAGTCCAAATGTTGCAACATTGTTTACATTGCCCATCTTAAAGCCTCCAGTTCGAGTGTAGAGCTGACTCCCTCCTCCTCAGGTTCCGCATTCCCATTAGCTGTGTCGTCCATATGTTATCTTTCCATACCCATCCAAGTTCACTATACAGATCATTAGAGATCCATGAACCATCTATCATGCATATAGCACCCAAGCTTAGGACTTGAAGCTCTTGAATAACTTGAGACATAATCGAATTCTCTCTAGCACTGTGCCAAGCTTAACATTCACTTTCTGCATATCTCACTAGTTCACCTGGATCCCTGTCTATTCCTCTGAATAGCTTATCATTGCGAGCTTTCCAAATATACCAGATGATCCAAGGATATGGGTCTCTATCATTCTCTGGCTCCACTATGCTATTTTTCCTCCAAAACAAATAATCCATATTATTATAAATACTCGGAGAAGGAAAATGTGAGAGCTAGCTGGAGTCGAAGATAATGCCCATGCTTGAAGAGCTGGTGGGCATTCAAATATTGCATGAGTTACACTCTCTTCTGGCTCTCCACATCTTGGACAGTAATTATCACATCTTATGTTTCTTCGTACAAGATTCCTTGTTACTGTTACCTGTCCTGTGATTAATTGCCATAAAAAATGGCGAATCTTTTGTGGAGCACTTACCTTCCAAGCAAAGGCTTGGAGTTTACCTTCCAACATATCGCTATATGTTCAATTCATATCCGACTTATATGGATGTGCCAAAATATACTTGAACTTATATGCATATTAAAACATACATAACTTATATTTTTTTGGCAAAATCATACACTAGTCGCCACATCAATTCCCATATCATCTATTTTTGTTAGCATGGATGCAACGTCAACTGATTTTGTTGATGAAAATTCTATGTGTATAATTTTTAAAAAAATTAAATAATATTGTTATAAAAATATTTTTCAGTAAAATTAACAAAAATTAATTAATTAATTAATTAAATTTTAATCTTATATAAAAGATATATTCGTAAATGTTTTGATCCTATCAAAAACCGTCCTTATAAGACTTATATATATATGTATTGTAATGATTCAAATCTAATGTCAATATTGCAGACATGTTACTCTTGATTAATCATAGTTATATAAATATGATTTTTTAAATGTAAATAACATACACATGATTAATAAAGCATAACATGATTTATTTTTACGCTTGATTAATAAAGCTTAACATGATTTATTTTTACGTTTTATTAATCATGGATATGTTATTTACATTTAAAAAATTATATTAAATGTAAATAACATACCCGTGATTAATAAAGTGTAACATGATTTATTTTACGCTTTATTAATCATGAGTATGTTATCTACATTTAAAATTTTTATATTAAATGTAAATAACATAGTTATATCCATGATTAATAAAGCGTAACATAATTTATTTTTACGCTTTATTAATCATGGGTATATTATTTACATTTAAAATTTTTAGCTTAACACAAGAGTAACACGTCTTTAACGCTAGCATAGGATTTGAATAATTAAAATACATATATAACTCTTATAAGGATGATTTTTGATAGAATTGAAACATTTACAAATATATCTCTTATATAAGATTAAAATTTAATTAATTAATTTTTGTTAATTTTGTTAAATAATAAAAAGTTATAAAATTTACATTTAAAAAAATATTTTTGTAGAAAAATTATTTAGTTTAAAAATTATACACATGGCATATTCGTCAGCAAAATTAACTGACTTTGCATCCACGCGAACAAAAATAGATGACATTGCATCTGATGTGACGTCTTATATATGATTTTGCCAAAAAAATATAAGTTAGGTATATTTTAGCACAACCATGTAAGTTCATGTTTGTTTTAGCACAGCCATATAAATCATATATGAATTGAATATATCACGATATGTTGAGTATGAAATGACCGTTTTCCCTAATTTTATCATGTAACCATTTATTTTTTCCTAAACCCCAAACTCAAATAGTATTTGCGATATAGTTTTCAAATCTAAGATTTTCAAACTTAACCTCCAATTATTATATCTAAGATCTAAACTAATTTTGTTCAAACTTAATTTCAAATCTTAAACTTAAACACTAAACCACATACTCCACACTCTATATTATGAATATTAAACCGTTAACTTTTTATAAAATCTAATTATACTATAACATATATAGCACAAACTAATATACAGCACCTAAAAGTTAATAATTTTACCAACTTCTTTTAGAGCCTTAACTTCATATATACTTTACATCAAAATTCCAATCTCTAGTTATCAAATTTCAAACGTTAAATTTTTTTTGTCAACGGAACATAGCGATTAAACTTTAAATTTTCATTAGTAAAACTAAAGCATATGATATTTTACACCCTAAATATTAAATTCAGAATCATAAAAATTGAAATACAAATTCTTTTATTTTTCTTTTGAAATTATATATTTCAAGAAAAACAAAATAAACCTAATAAATAACTAATAGCAAATTAAAAACACTGAATTTAAAATATTAGTTGCTAATCTAACTTCTCGACTCTCATTGACCTATTACGGTGCACTTACCGGCATCAGATCACCCGGATTAAGATGTTGACCGTTGACAAAATCATATCCAATGGCCAGAATGGAAATATCAAAGGAAAAATTGCCAAAACAGAACAAAAATTCAGCATAGTTGTCCTTATAGTATAAAATCATCATTTAGTTGTCCCTTTAATATAATTTTTTTCATAATCCTAAAAATAACCTTTGATTAATCTAATTAAACACATTAAACTAATATAATTGTAATAAAAACGTTTTTAAAATGTAAAAGAATAAAAAATTTGAAAAACTTTTTAATAAAAATAAAATTCGTAAATTTATAAAATAAAAATAATTTACAAATTTCTTTAATAAAAAACGTTAAATCAACCTAATAAAAAACAGTTTACAAAGATTTATTTTTTATAAAAAGTTTAAAATGTATGTAAACTTTTTAATTTTATCAAAATTTTTTAATAAAAATAAAAAAATTAAAATGTATTTCTATAAAGTTTGTTTAAATATTTTTATTAACAACTTTTTGTAAAGTTTTATTTTTATTTTTATAAAGTTTACAAATTTTATAAAGTTTGTTTAAAGTTTTTATTAAACACATTAAACTAAAAGAATTTTAAAAAATTTAATTAAAAACGTTTTAAAAAGGGAAAATAAAATAATTTTTTTTAATAAAAATAAACTTTGTAAAAGTAAAAATAATTTACAATTTTTTTAATAAAAACGTTAAATAAACTTATTAAAAACATTTTACAAAGTTTTAATTTTATAAAAAGTTTAAAACATTTTTAATAAAACTTTATTTAAATAAATTTTTTAAACTTTATAAAAATAAAACTTTACAAATTTTTTTAATAAAAAATTTAAACTAACTTTATTTAAAAACATTTTAGAAAGTTTTATTTTTATAAAAAGTTTAAAATTTTTGTAACCTTTTTAATTTTATAAAAATAAAACTTTTTAAAAATTTTTTTTATAAAAATAAACTTTTTAAACTTTATAAAAATAAAAATAAAAATCTACAAAAATTGCACCTAATTTCAGAATACCACATGTTGCATAAATATGTATCATATAGAACAAGAGTTTATGAAAAAAAAAATCAAAAGAAAAACTATGGTAAACCACAGATTAATGAAGAAGACAAGGGAAAATAATTTTTAAAAAAAAATTTGACAAGTAAAATCGAAAATAACACGTTTTAGGAAGTTAGAATATTTTTAAGAGATTTTTAGAATATTTCATTAACTGAAACTTTCATTAATTTTCGCAAAAATCAGGTAATCTTATCCGTAGAATGCGCTTTCTAAGAGTTTAGAAGATTGACAAAAATCCAGAACACGCTTTCTACTTTTAGTAGACGTAATAGTATATTTTAGAAAACACATTCCGCGAAATTTAGAATACTTAATAAAAGTAGAAAATGCATCCGGACGAAAAGTAGATAGCTTTAGGATTAGTAGAATGCGCATTCTACTTATTTAGAAATTTAGTAAATAGTAGAATGTACGTTCTAAAAATAGTAGATGAAAGTGTTTATTTTAGAAATCGTTTTCTACTATATCATTTTTCGTAGAAGGCACATTCTACCTTTAGTAGAACTTATATTCAAGTTTTTATTTATCATCTTTTTGAAAAGAAAAAAAATACCAGCTTGTATATATGGGTGTTTTATTAATTGTTTATATTTTTAATATATTTTTTTATTCACAAAACTATTTATTTCTTTAGTTTTCAAAAATACAAAGGATAAAAAGGAGAAAAATTGGACAAAAAGGAATTTATACCAAAGGGACAACACCTTTGTTTTTTTGTTCTCTATTGGCAATTTTCCCAATATCAAATATGTGTTTTACCTAATTTCCTCTTGGCAATTCTCACAATTTTCAAGTTTTTATCACATAAAAAATCTTTAACGATAAAAATGATCAAAGTATTTCATTTAATAGTTAAAAGACTCTTATACTCTGGATATATAAATTTAAATAAATAAATAAACTTAAAAAATAGAAAAAGGATTTTTTTTTTATTTATATGTTTTCAAATTTGAAATCTTTTATAATTTTTTTTAGATTTTTTCTTCAAAATTGTTTTATTTTTTAATTTTCTTTTTAAAATTTGAAAATGATTTTTGAAACTATTTTCAAAAAAAAAATATTTTCAGTTTTTTTTTATAAAAGTTTAATCCCTAATCCCAAAACCCTACCATTAACTTGAAATCATAAAGTTTAAATTAACTAACCCTAAAATAAAAATATATATTAAAATATTTAATGAAATATTTTAGTTATTTTAATCCTTATAAATTATAAGTGTGACAAAAACTTTTTTAGAACTGGGATATTTCTCTTTTTCTTTTCTCTATACAATGCTCTCTTATCATGTGTCTCTTTCTTTTCTTTTGACTTTTCTGAAACATCTGCGTTTCTACCGACTAACCTATGTTTTGAATATTTTTCATTAAATAAAATAAAAAGTGAATTTGCTCAAAATACTAAAAGAAGTTGGATATTAGAGATTTGCCTAACATAGTAAAATTTTGAAAAAAAAAATGATGATGAAGTGAACAAAATTGTGGGGCAAAAACTGTATTTAGAGTTGATCACTAAATATGGTAAATTGTGTGGTTATAGAATGTAAATACTCTAAAATAAAAGTATGTATTTTAGAATATTTTAATCATTTGTTGAGACTATACAGAGTTTGGGTCTATTTAGAATTAAAGAAAGGTCAAATTGGATAAAAAGGCAACTGAAGCTGTAAGTCGTTGCCTCTAATCATCCTGCTGTTGAGTGGGGTTGAATACAAACGTGTGCGTAGTGACGTTTGTAATTTTGGTTTGTGGTTTTATTAGGAGTGGTGATCGACTGGCCTCCGTGTACGTCGAGTCCCCTCTGTTTTAAACTTGTATTTCGGTATTTGATTTCAATGAAATTAGAAGATAAAAAAAAAGCTGTAAAATCGTACATATGTCTTAATATTAGCGTTGACAAAAAAAAATGTCATAAAACCCGTTCGGGTTCGGATCGGGTATTTCGGATTTTCGGGTATTTCGGTGTAGGAGTATAAAACCCGTTCGGGTATTTCTGTACTTCGGGTCGGGTTCGGGTATTTTTAGTTCGGGTTCGGTATTTCGGGTTGGGTTTTCGGATATTTAGATTTTGCAAAAAAAAATTAACTCCTTCATTTCTCAAGTTTTTTTCTTTTAAAAAATATAAATTTTACTTAACTGATATTTTATTTTTAATACATTGAATGATTTGAAGATAAAATCTTAAAAATAAAATACACTAATTTGATTATTGTTTTAAAATTTTAGCTGTAGCTTTTGTTAATGCATGAAACTAAAATTTGGACATGCATTTTAAGCATTTTAAGTGAGCAAAAAATCACTTTTCTTGCAATTATATGTATATTATCTAATTTTAAACCATGTGTATAATTAATATAAGTATTTTGAATAAAATTAGAGAAGTAAACTATGAATATATGGTTAATAGTACATAAGTTCGGTTATTTTCGGATATCCATTCGGGTTCGGGTATTACCCGTTCGGGTTCGGATATCCAATCTCTCATAATTCAATACCCGTTCGGGTATTTTGCTACTTCGGTTCGAATTTTGGTTCGGATTTTTCGGGTCGGGTTCGGGTGCCACTTCGGATATCGGGTAAAGTGCCCACCCCTAGTTGAAGGAATCTTCATGGATGGATTGAGTTCAAATTTGGAAACAATATATACAGATTAGTGAATAAAATTTCTAGGAAAAATGATTGCTAGCTACGTGAAGTATTAGCCATCACATGGCTAACCATGCAAAGTATATTAATGTATATCTAGCTACACGAAGTATATGTTATGTATGACAACATCCCTCAACTTAATGATGTTATGTAGCTAACATCACAAGTTTAATTTTATTCATCGAAAAACTAATGTAGATGGCAGAGACTGTTTAAATATCTCGTTTCATTAATTAAAATACGACCAATTCGACAATAGTTTAACTAAAATTAGACTTTAACACAATGTATTAAAAGCGTAAGAATTTTTTTATACATATCCAATATACAAAATCAATATATTTTAACATTTTTGATATGTAGTGTTTTAACATTTCTTTTAGTGTATTTGAAAACTATATATTTATATTATTTTATTTATATTAGATATGAAAGTAATATAAGATATTGTGTAATTTAGTTTTTAATTATCTTTATATTTTTTATGAAATTTTAATAATTTTCTGTAATTTGTTTGATGAATTGTATGATATATACTTATTTGATAAATTTTAATTACAAAACTTATTTGACGTCAATTCATTGACTCTAACATTTTATTTGTTTAAAACTTATTTGATGTCATTTAAACAAAAAATAATCTCTAGTGTATAATTATTAATTATTGAATTTCAAGAATAAAATAATATAAGAATATAATATGGTTTATTAAGTTAAATGAATGCAATTTTTATGAAAATATAAATAAAAAAATTCATTGATTTTAAGTAATTTAATTATTTTTATATTAAACAAATAAGATATTAGAGTTAGTAAATCGACATCAAATGATTTTTATAATAAAAAAAGATCAAATAAAGAAATAATTATATATATATATATATATATCACACAATTAATCAAAAGAATTGCATATATTTTATTGAAATTTAATAACAAAACAGACTAAACTAATAAAAAAAATATCTTATATAACTTTTATATTTAATATAAATAAAATGATATAATTGTATAGTTTTCAAATACACTAAAATAAAAAATGTCAAAACACTACTTATCAAAATTTTATAAAACATGTTGCTTTTATAAATTAGATTTTGTTAAAAAAATTTTAACGCTTTTAAAATGAGGATCAAAATCTAAATTTTGTTAAATTACCGTCAAATACACCATATTTTAATTGATGAAACGGTAGATTTAAACGGATTCTGACATCTATATAACTTTTTTGAATTAATGAAATTAAACTCGTGATGTTAATTGCATAACATCATTAAATTGAGGGATGTAGTCATGCATAATATATACTTCGTGTAGCTATGTATACATTAGTATACTCTGCATGGTTAGTAATGTGATGGCTAATACTTCACGTAACTAGCAATCATTTTTCTAAATTTCTACTGAAATAGCTAACGGTTGAATCGATAGCTAAGCACGTTCTACTGAAAACTAGTCTATCTAGCAGTTCAATACAAGAAATAAAATAAACCCTCGGTTTTTTCTTATTTTGGATTCCTTTTTGCCTAAAATTTGATCACTAATTGTGTTACGGAAATAGGACAAGTAAATGCAAGGGATTTATGAAAATTCTTTTAATTCAATGGTTTGATTGAGGGCCTTTTAATTCTTCTGCAGCAGGGGCAGCAGTCATTTACTATAGAGTAGCCATTTGGCTGTCCCAAAAACTGATTACTTTCATATCGACAAAGCATTAGACAGAATGTCCTGTGCTTCTCTTTTTTTCTTTTCTTTGAGACATGGGCATGTGAGTCTGTGTGAGTCCGTTTCGTGTGAATTTTCGTCAGCTTTGTCATATTAGTGTTTTGTTTCGGTTAAAGTTTAAAGAACTCTACAAAATACCAACGTAATAGTTGTCATGTCTTCTCATTGGTAACACACCGATGGCTTTGACTCAGATGGTTGGAAGTTTATTTAGATTTCATCTGAGCGACATAAACAACGCTTTAAAGTTTAAACGGTATGTTTTTGAACGTCTGGCAGATTGTAGGATTGTAAGCCTCTTCTAAGTTTCTGAATATTCATTTTGCTGTTTTCATTTTGTCTATCAATATAAAGCATAAAGCTAAATTAACGTTCAATTTTCAAAGCAATTTCTAAATCTGTATTGTCTATTGGAAAATGCACGTAAAAGCTTGTAAAACTATTTGCTGTGTTTGTTGACTATGAGAAGACCAAAAGAGGAAATATGGTGGTTTGCTAGATTCTATCTCCAATAAAGAGACATAAAAAAAACTCTACGTCAACTATGTCCACATGGTTTAGTTTGATGTTTTTTCTTTTTTCTTTTTTTTGCTAAAGGTTTAGTTTGATGTTTATGTTTAGATTATACTTATGATTATTCTCATGGACGATAACAGGATATAATCTATTAATGTCAATGCGTACGCTGTCCGGATAACACGGGAAGTCTTTGTTTCTTCAAGGCTTAATAATCTGTGAGCATCAACGTAAACTTTTTCTCATATGTTCAAAATCTCCACAAGAAATAAGAGTACACTTGAGAAAAAAATGGTTTTATTTATCTGCTTTCTCTTGCTAACTATATTCTCAACTTTTGCCAATGCAGATATAAACACATCAGGTCCTTTATCAATAGGACAAACTCTGAGCTCCCCTAATGGAGTTTATGAGTTAGGGTTCTTCAGTCCTAGCAATACCCTGAATCAGTATGTTGGGATCTGGTTCAAGAACATCTCACCTCAGGTCGTTGTGTGGGTGGCTAACAGAGACAAGCCCATCACAAAAACCGCGGCGACTTTAACCATCAGCAGCAACTCAAACATTCAACCTCAGACCAACTCAAATTGATTGGATGCTAGTGTTACTTTCAACCTCAGTCGACCAACTCAAACATTTTAAATAGTTATTAAAATTTGAAATGTATTTCGAGGATAAGGAAAACGATTGTTTGTATTATTAGCCTGCTCTATAACATTGTTTTCGATATATTTTATACTAATTTTTTATATATCTTAAGGCTAATCCGTAGTCATTGATTAAAAACATATACTGTATTTATCAATAAACTTCTTTTGCTAGCTGTTCAACGAATAGGTGGAAATAACTAGTGGTCCACCTTCGAAATTATGTTGAGCCGCCTTTAAACTGTCTAACTAAAAAAGGTTATGGGCCCCTTAGTACTACACTGAATGTTCCCCTTAAGCCGCCTCTGCCGGTTCGAATAAGAAAACACTTCAAGCACCAGCTTTCAGCTCACCAAACAAAAAAAAAACTTTTTAAAAAAAAGTTGTTATATATCTTATAAATTCCATAAAAATATTCCAACTAAATTCATTACTCATTTTAATACCTAAACTTTTTTTGCTACCTAGTTTAACAGCCAAACTTATTATTTTACTCATTTTAGTACACTTGATTTTTTAAAAGTACTCATTTTAATACTCAAAGTATGCTTATTTTAGTAATAACTAATAAGTTTCAAACAAAAACTATAAAATCTCTAAAATTAAAAACAAAATCTTAAATGTTTCAAATTTTACTTTATCTTATAAGAATAAAGTGACTAAATTTTGGACAGTTTGAATTTTTTTATAGTTTTAGTTTTACTATAAAATTTAGTTTGTTTTTTGAAGTATTAAAGTAATTTATTTAATTTATTAATAATTAAGTTTTCTAAATTTTTTCATATTATTAAAATAGTTATTTTATTCTTAAAACCTAAATTAAAATTTTATATTTTAAATATTTTGTTAAATAACTATTTTCGTTTGAAACATTAATATTTTGAACTATAATTAGCATGTTTTAGATACTAAAATGAGTACATATTTTAGATATTAAAATGAACAAAATAATTAGTTTAGTTATTAGACCGGATAGCAAGAACCAGAATATTAAAAAACTTAACAAAATTTAGCTGTGGGGTTTAATTGGAATTTTCTTTTTATCTACAACAGTAACTACTAATATATGGTTTTGTAAAATTTAAGGAGCCTGATTCCTGTAAAAAGCTTAAGCAAAATTTAGTTGCTTGCAGTTTTAAAATTTGAAGACTAACATAATGGTTTTGTAGTTACATAGAGGATTCTTAACAAAATAAAAAGAATAATAGAAAAAGAATTTAGTTAAGGAGCCTGATTCCTGTAAACTCGTATCCCTCATTTACAACGTTGAACTACGTTACCAATCCAGCAATCTTTTCCTAGCTCATTCTTACCATTCATGCAGAGTAGTCACATTGTTAAACGCATACACGAAAATAAAAATAAATAAAAATAAATAAAATCAAGCAGTCAACAAGACATGATATATAAACAAAGATAACATGTTTAATTACAAATTAGCAACACACGAAAACATTAGACAGTTAATAAGATAATAACATTGTGAAACATAAAAAAAAACTGTTGGATTTCCAACCAAACTTGGCCGAATACTCAGACTGTCGGGACTAACTGGTCTATTAGAATGGATGTCGATGGTCAAACACACTGTCTCTAGTGAATAATGATAATGTTAATCATTTACATGTTACCACTTTGGCCACTATATAGCAGGAATAACTTACTATAGGATGAGCACTGGGCTATCCCAAAAACTCCCGTCAGGAAAGAATGTCTTGTGTTTTTTTTTGTTCTTGTTTGAGACATGGGCATGTGAGTGCAGTCCTGTGATTGTGTTTCGGGTGGAATTTTCATCAGCTGCCTGTCGTATATTAGTGTATTTCTTCGGGGTGAAGTCATAAGGGCTAATACAAAAAAAATGCAGCTTTATAGCTTATTACTTATTAGTTGTCTTGTCTTTCTCTATGGTGACACCATTGATTTTGACTCAGATGGTGGGTATTTAATTAATTAATCCGCCCACAGTTTTGCTTGTACTTTCGGTATCTATCTAGAGCGACATATACAAGGTTTCGTACGGCATGTCCTCGGACGTCTGGCTTGTTACGTTTTATTGCTTCAAACTTACAACTAACTGACGATATATGTGGACTAGTTCAAATATTTTATATATCACTTATGTTTCATTGAATTCTCAGGTGTATGAGCTTATATTCTTCTACACTTTGAGTTAATCTCGACATATCCCAATATATATGGTTTATCAATGTAAGTGTTCAGTGAAACACTAGGTTCTAGACATTCATTTTGCATTTTTCACCGTCTATCAATATGGAACATTAAACTAAAATGACGTTTAAAAGCAATTTCTACATCTATATCTTTTAGAAAATGTTTAGACTTGAAAAGTTATTAGCTGTGTAGGTTGACTACGTGAAGACCAAATGAGGAAATATGATCGTTCTGTTAGAATCTATCTTCAGTAATTAAAGAAACAAACAAATTCTACGTCAACATGGTTTATTTTGATGTTTATATTTAGATTACACTCATAATTATTCTCACTGACAATATAAGAATATAATCTATTAATGTCAATGCGTACGATCCCGGATAACACGGAAAGTGTTTGTTCCATCAAGGCTTATTAATCTCTGTTCATCAACGTAAGCTTTAGCTCAAATGTTCAAAATCTCCACAAGAAATAAGAGTACACTAGAGAAGAAAGATGGTTTTCTTTCTTTGCTTTCTCTTGATATCTATATTCTTAACTTGTGGAAAAGCAGATATAAACACATCAAGTCCTTTATCAAGAGGACAAACTCTGAGCTCTCCTAACGGAGTTTATGAACTAGGCTTCTTCAGTCCTAACAACACCCTGAATCAGTATGTTGGGATCTGGTTCAAGAACATCACTCCACAGGTCGTTGTGTGGGTAGCTAACAGAGACAAGCCCATCACAAACACCGCGGCGAATTTCACCATCAGCAGCAACGGGAGCTTGATCCTGCTTGATGGAAAGCAAGATGTTATTTGGTCAACAGTAGAGGATTTCACATCCAAGAAGTTCCATGCAGAGCTTCTAGACACCGGAAACCTTGTTGTCATTGATGATGTTTCAGGAAAAACATTATGGCAGAGCTTCGGGAATCTTGGTAATACTATGCTGCCTCAGTCATCGATATCTTATGATATTCCCGGAGGAAGGGACCGTGTGTTGACTTCTTGGAAAAGCAACAACGATCCATCCCCCGGGGAATTCTCACTGGAGTTCACACCACAAGTCCCCCCACAAGGCCTTATAAGAAGAGGCTCAAAGCCTTACTGGAGAAGTGGTCCATGGGCGAAAACAAAATTCTCTGGGATACCTGGAATCGATGCATCATATGTAAGTCCATTCAGTGTTGTCCAAGATGTAGAGAAAGGCACAGCATCTTTCTCTTATTCCCAGTTGAGAAACTATAAACTATCATATGTTACATTAACATCAGAAGGGAAAATGAAGATCCTCTGGAGTGATGGGAAAAACTGGACGCTTCACTTTGCGGCTCCAGCAAGCTCATGTGATCTGTATGGTGCTTGTGGGCCTTTTGGTTTGTGTTTGAGAACCAGTACTCCAAAGTGTGTATGCATGAAAGGATTTTTACCAAAGTCAGATGAGGAGTGGAAGCAAGGGAATTGGACAAGTGGATGTGTCAGACATACACAACTATCTTGTCAGGCGAATTCTTCGACAAAAACTCAAGGCAAAGATAAAGACAACTTCTATCATATGAAGCATGTAAAGACTCCGGATATGTACCAGTTTGCAAGCTTTCTCAATGCAGAACAATGTCACCAGGGTTGTCTAGACAACTGTTCTTGCACAGCTTTTGCCTATATAAGTGGAATTGGATGCTTAGTATGGAACCGGGAGCTTGTAGACACGGTTCAGTTTTCGTCTGATGGAGAGTCTCTTTCCCTTCGTCTTGCAAGTTCAGAATTGGGTAGGGATATAATGTGTTTATATTATGATAAGTGTTGCTTACTTGTTACAATTGAAGTTTCAACTTTATGTAGCAGCATGGTATGAAGTTTTTGTTTTGTTTTATGGTGAATGTTTCAGTTGGAAGCAGCCGAACAATGATTATTGCTGGTGCTACTGCCAGCCTTTCCATACTCACGATCTTGGTCTTTTCCGGATATACGTTCTGGAGATACAGAGCCAAACAAAATGGTGAGACACTAGGACTTTGGTCTCTCACATTCTCCTTCTTTGTATTTTTGTTAAAACCAAAGCAAATTGCTAGAATCCACGTCCCATGGGACAGTCTCAAGTAGACAGTATTTATTAGAGAGCTTATATGATCTATAAAAGAATGATGTCCTCCTAATTAAGGGTTTTGTTTACTTGTGTTGGAATTTAAGCGTTGGATGTTAAACAGACACAAATTAATAACTAATATATGAACGCTTGTTACCAGTTGCACCGAATTTTATGTTCAACAACACTTCACAAGATGCACAGAAGAATGATTTGGATTCACAAGATGTCTCCGGCATAAATTTCTTTGACATGCATACCATAAGAACTGCCACTAATAACTTTAGTTTCTCAAACAAACTCGGTCAAGGTGGATTTGGTCCAGTTTATAAGGTATGGGATATTCTTTATTAGTTGGTCATCATTCTTTGTTCTAGATGACTGACTATCTTCAACTGTGCTTTCAGGGAAAGCTGGTTGATGGAAAGGAAATAGCGGTTAAACGCCTCTCTAGCAGCTCCGGACAGGGAACAGAGGAGTTCATGAATGAGATAACGCTGATCTCAAAACTACAACATAGGAACTTGGTTAGGCTTTTGGGATGCTGCATCAAAGGAGAAGAGAAGCTATTGATTTATGAGTATTTGGAGAACAAAAGCCTTGACGTCTTTCTATTTGGTGAGTCATTTAGTTCATATACCTCATTGTTACCCTTTGTAGTCCAAATTTCAAAGAGAATATACATAATTTTGAAGATTTTTTTAAAAAAATTTCTATAAAATATTTATGGTCTCATAAATTATAGGACCGTTCATGGTCTCACTGCCACTAATATGTTCTATAATATTGGCTAGATTCAACTCTAAAGTTTGAGATTGATTGGGCAAAGAGATTTGATATCATTCAAGGTATTGCACGTGGACTTCTCTATCTCCACCGTGACTCACGCCTTAGGGTCATTCACCGAGACTTGAAGGTGAGCAATATTCTCCTGGACGAGAGAATGATCCCAAAAATCTCAGATTTTGGATTGGCTCGCATGTTTCAAGGAACTCATTTCCAGGACAACACTCGTAGGGTTGTAGGAACTCTGTAAGAACCATTCTTTGAAAAACATGCTTAACAAGATTCATAATCAAAATCATATACTAAACTATTTGATGTTTTCACAGAGGATATATGTCTCCTGAGTATGCATGGACAGGGGTTTTCTCTGAGAAGTCAGACATCTATGCATTTGGAGTTCTCTTGCTAGAAATCATCAGTGGAGAAAAGATCTCAAGGTTCAACCATGGAGAAGAAGGAAATAACCTCATTGCATATGTAAGTTTTTTAAGACTTTTTAGGTTTTCCATTAACTTGCAGATGAAGTTTTCTTGCTCTTATATTCTTAAAATCTGAAACTAAACCACAGGCATGGGAATGTTGGTGTGAGACCAAAGGAGTTGATTTTCTGGACCAAGATCTTGCTGATTCTTCTTTCCCATTACAAGTTTCGAGATGTGTTCAGATTGGTCTAATTTGTGTTCAACACCAACCTGTGGAGAGGCCCAACACAGTTGAGTTAGTGTCTATGCTCACTTCAACATTAGTTCTTCCCTCACCAAAACAACCCATATTTGCATTGCATAGTAGAGATGAAGAACCCACATCTAACGATGTGATCACGGACAATGGGTTGACACAATCTGTGGTCCAAGGCCGCTAATAAATGAATGCATCATCAAAATCTATGGAACTGAAAGTTTGCGGATTGCTGTTTTCCTCTAAATAAAATTTGCTCAGCTTGTTCATTGTTTCTTTTTTTCAGCACTTTTCAAATAAATAAAGTTAAAACGGTTTTCTTTCCTTTTGTATTGGTGTTTTGTAATTGATAAAGAGTTTGTACTATTTCGTCTTGTCTTGTTTCTCTTGGATTCCGCACGATACAAGATGATCACGCTTCTTTTTTACTCTGTTTATTCTTTTAAGTAGATTGTTAACAGATTCTGTTCCTATACAGAAATAAACTTGTAAGAATTCTCTTAATACGCTCAAAACGAACTAGTAACATATTGGTGTGTCATTTTTCTCAGCGTCTGTCACAGTTTATGCTCGGTGACACAGACCGACCAGAGGGGTCATGCTTTAAAGCTTGAGAAGATTCAACGAGATAAATATCAGCAAGCTCCTTCAACCAGTAGTGAGACATCTCTTGTAGCTCCTCTTACGTATGGCTACATCTGAATGTTCTTTTTTCTTGGATCCATTACCATTTGCTACTATTTTCGTTGCAGTTGTGATGTTTATAGTGAAATACTGAGAGACTCCACTAGTATCTAAGACTCACTCACAACTCTAGCTCTTACGTCGAGGAAGTTGTTTCGGTGATACAAGAACTCCAGAAAACACTAAGAAAGATTTGTTTGATCATTACCCATCGTCTGATTTATTCATACAAACATCTTTCCATTAATTTAGAGTGTATATGTTTTTATCTTTTCACAGGTTTTGGCATGGAAAGAGATCTAATATAGTTGCTGAATTATTCAAGAAGTAGTTTAGGATGTACCACAAGACGTGAACTGATCACAAGATGAAGAATGAGTCAAAGAAAATGGAGCTTAGTCGAGTCAAGAAACGGTTGGAGAAGCATAGCTGAGGAGGATCAGCATCTTGAGGAGAAGTTTTTCATTTTCTCCTTAGAGAAGATCTCCTCCTTGCTAATGTATTTATTACACTCAATGAGATGACACAGTGTGTTTGACAGAAACTGTACAGTGGAAGTGTATTTGTTCTCCTCAAGACACCTGATCCTTGAGGATCCAATATTTCGTAGACTTGGTCAAAATATTCCCTAACTATTATCCTTAATAGTTTATGTGAAAATGATTTTTTTTTTAAAAACAGTTTTTTCAAGCATCTTGACTCAGTGGTTGTCGTTTCCTCTTACGTTCATGGGCATTTATGCTGCGGCTGGTCAAAGTCTACCACTGATAGTCAATGTCTCTTTCTGTACTTAAGGTCCCGCTACATCGCAGTTACTTTGAATGCTAGATCGTCCTTTCAGTCGCCGATGTCGGCTACAAACACATATCCACATATGGTTTCAACAGTCATTTGATTAAATGGTTGAACCAGATGCACGGTTTAATAGGCCGGTCACCACAAGTTGACGTGATTTTTAACTTGCACGGTTTAATGAGATCAACTTGCACGTTCTTCTTGGAGATTTTCCAAAGCTCCAAACTTGTTTGCTGTGTAAAAGGTTGACTTATGTGTACTACTACACGTTAACTTCTTTGAGGACAGTAAGATGGGCGCAATTTCCAGCGCTGTATTCTTATTTTTTTTTTTTTAATTTGACTTTGTTTTTCATTGGTTGAATATGAATTTTCATTGACTTTTATACATCATTCTGTTATATTTTAGTGCTTATTATCTTCAAAGCAACAGTATGAAGAAAGAAGATGCACATGAAATTTTTGCTCATAAAGAATATATCTTTGCACAGAAAAATAGTAAAACACTAGAGAAAGATGGGTATGGTTTTATTTTCTTCTTCTTTCTTACTAACCATATTCACAACTTGTGTTTATGCAGCTATAAACTCATCAAACCCTTTGTCAATAGGACAGACTCTGAGTTCCCCTGGTGGGTTCTATGAGTTAGGCTTCTTCAGTCCTAACAATACTGGGAATCAGTATGTTGGGATCTGGTTCAAGGAAATCATTCCTCGAGTAGTTGTCTGGGTGGCTAACAGAGATAAACCAGTTACAAGCTCTGCAGCAAATCTAAACATCAGCAGCAACGGGAGGCTGATCTTAGTTGATGAGAAACAAGTTGTTATTTGGTCAACAGGGGAGGCTTCTCTCACATCCAGCAGATCTCACGCCGAGCTTCTAGACACTGGCAATCTTGTTGTGATCGATGATGTCTCAAGAACAACTGTATGGCAAAGTTTTGAGAATCTTGGTAATACTATGCTGCCTCAGTCAACGTTGATGTATGATCTTTCCCATGGCAAGAAGCGTGCATTGACTTCATGGAGAAGTTACAGCGATCCTTCACCTGGGAACTTTTCTCTGGAGATTACATCACAAGTCCCTTTACAAGGCTTTATAAAAAGAGGCTCAGTGCCTTACTGGAGAACTGGTCCATGGGCGAAAACAAGATTCACTGGGTTCCCACAGTTTGATGAATCATATGTAAGTCCATTCAGCGTTGTCCAGGATCTAGCAACCGGTACAGGATCTTTCTCTTATTCCATTTTAAGAAACTTCAATCTATCCTATATTACCCTAACACCAGAGGGGAACATGGAGATTTACTGGGATCAAGGCCAAAAATGGATGCATCACCTTACAGAACCTGAACGCTCATGTGACATATACGGTACTTGTGGTCCTTTTGGTTTGTGTGTGAGATCTAGTAACCCAAAGTGCATATGCTTGAAAGGGTTTGTTCCAAAGTCAAATGAGGAATGGAGGAAAGGGAACTGGACAAGAGGGTGTGTGAGACGTACACAGCTCTCTTGCCAGGCGAAATCACAAGGCAGAGACACAGACATTTTCTATCGTATGACTAATGTAAAGACTCCGGATCTTCACCAGTTTGCAAGCTTTCTTGATGCGGACATGTGTTACCAGGGTTGTCTAGGTAATTGTTCTTGCACAGCCTTTGCTTATATAAGTGGGATTGGATGCTTAGTATGGAATGGGAAGCTAGTAGACACAGTTCAGTTCATGTCCAATGGAGAAACTCTCTCAATTCGTCTTGCCAGTTCGGAATTGGGTAAGATTGAAACACATTTCTTCCAGAGTTTAATGTTCTATTACAGCATGTCTTAAGATTTTTTTTTTTTTGTTTGGTTAAATATCTCAGCTAGAAGCAACAGAGCCAAGATTATAGTAGCTACTACTGCTTGCCTATCCATTTGCGCTATCTTGGTCTTTACCGTATTTATGTTCTGGAGATACAGAGCCAAACAAAAAAGTAAGACACTGTAAAACTTAGCACTAAGGCTTTGTATGCTAAGATATCAAGCACTAATACATTGCATGTACATATGTTTCTTATAGAACCAGCTCCTGTTGTCATCAACACTTTACAAGATGCATGGAAGAATGATTTTGAACCACAAGATATCTCAGGTGTAAATTTCTTTGAGATGCATACCATAAGAAGTGCCACTAATAATTTCAGTTCCTCAAATAAACTTGGTCAAGGTGGATTTGGTCCAGTGTACAAGGTATGTGACATACTATTTATTAGCTTCTTTTTTTTTGATCAGCTGCATATATCTGAAATAATTCTTCCAGGGAAAGCTGATAGATGGGAAAGAAATAGCCGCTAAACGCCTTTCAAGCAGCTCTGATCAGGGTACAGGGGAGTTCTTGAATGAAATAAGACTAATCTCAAAACTACAACATAGAAACTTGGTTCGGCTTTTGGGATACTGCATTGAAGGGGAAGAGAAGCTATTGATTTATGAGTTTATGGTGAACAAAAGCCTTGATATATTCATCTTTGGTATTGTCCTTTACTCCTTCTTCCATCATATGCTAATAATAGTCATTAACTAAACCTATTCTATACCATTATTGCCTATAGATTCAACTCTAAAGATGGAGGTTGATTGGGCAAAGAGATTTGATATCATTCAAGGCATTGCACGTGGACTTCTCTATCTCCACCGTGACTCACGCCTTAGAGTCATCCACAGGGATCTGAAGGTCAGCAATATTCTTCTGGACGAGAAGATGAATCCAAAAATATCGGATTTCGGATTGGCTAGGATGTTTCAGGGAACTCAATATCAGGACAACACTCGAAGGGTTGTGGGAACTCTGTAAGAACGAACCTCTCTTCAACAACATTGTTAACAATGAGTTGATCATAATAATATACGCTAAACTATCTTTGTTATCACAGAGGATATATGTCTCCTGAGTATGCATGGGCAGGTTTGTTCTCAGAGAAGTCAGACATCTACAGCCTAGGAGTTCTCATGTTAGAAATCATCAGCGGCAAGAAGATTTCAAGGTTCAGCTTTGGAGATGGGAGCAAAGGTCTTCTTGCATATGTAAGTGACATGTTTAATATGATTATCATTTAAGTATAGACATGAAATGTATATTCTTATCAGGCGTGGGAGTCTTGGTGCGAGACTGGGGGAGGGAGTCTTCTGGATCAAGATCTCACTGATTCATGCAACATATTAGAAGTTGCGAGGTGTGTTCAGATTGGTCTTCTCTGTGTCCAACACGAAGCCTCGGACAGACCCAACACTGTTCAAGTACTGTCCATGATTAGTTCAAAAACAGAGCTACCAACACCGAAGCAGCCAATATTTGCGGCCCAGGCTCTAAACGATGTGTTGATGTCAGAGTCTGAGTCCAAACATATTTTCTCTGTCAATGAGTTAACACAATCTGTAATCCAAGGACGATAAAGAGTATATACAGACCTATGTAAATTCATGAACCTATGATTTTTTGAGATATTGCAAAGTGAAAAATTAAACTCATTGTTACAAAACTTAGGTTACAGTGCAATATTTCTAACTCCGTGAATCAAAAAGAGCATGATCTCTGATACCATTTGTTAAGGATTTTGTTCTTTAATCATGTCCTGAACTACTCAATGTTCACAAATATGCAAGACACAAGAACTTGTTCAACCAGTTCTCAGTCGCAACCGCTATGTCTGAATGGATCCAGGATCCACAACATCCACACAAGTATTAGAAAACACATTCCAAGATCATTCACTCTCTTTATCTCCGGTTAAACAATCCGACAAAGTACAAAGAAGAATCAAGAGAATAACATGGCTAAAAGCTACTTTAGCTTACTCTTTCTCTAAAAGATACCATAGAAGCCCTCCAAAAATTGCTTAGGCTAAGAAAAGCATCTGTTTTCTGCACCTAAAAACAGAGTCAGGTCAGGTCTGTCTAACAAAATCTAAAGTCTTCATGTGCTGAAAACGTGTAACCACAAATCCTCTGATGCACCTAGAGTCTTCTACTCCTTTTGGACTTAGCCTAACCTTCGGGCTCCTCCAATGTGTTTACGGTTATGTCAGTGTTATGCAAGAAGAAAATAATGTCAAGAAGATGCGTTTTGTAACAGACTCGCAACAAACTTCGTCTCCTTATCCTCTGCGTGACTGGCCCAACACTCTTCTCGTTCAACTTGTAGACATGTAATAAAGAGTGTTTTGTTGTCCTCTCTCTTGTGTCTCAGCATTCATGTTCTCGCTTTAAAGTCGTCGACTTTTTGACATAGATGTAGTTAAGACCCCAGATGGTGGGACACTATTATAGGTATTGCGGTCCGACATTGTTTTTTTTTTTTTTGATCAACAGTATTGAGGTCCGACCACATTAGCAAGGATTGGACTTGTATGACTTCAGACGTCTGGGTTACGCTCTGTAAGTGTTCGGTGAAATGCCTCAACGAGATGCAATGTTTCAGGTTAGCACCTTTACACCAATGTGTCAACGTCTAAAGATCTTATCTCTGTCAACACAATCTGTTATCCAAGGACAATAAATTCTTAGTAATCGGTAGATGATTTTGAGGTCTCTACCACTTTTATAACTAAAATTTTCAGATCTCACTTTTTATTGCTGTTTAAATACAATGTTTTGTTGGCTCAAAACAGGTGTATATTGTTATGTGGAGCTGTGGAAGTTACAATCACATTATATTGTGTAAAAATGCAATGAATGAGATGTCAACTTTCAAAGTCTAGGCAATGGGGGGACCAATAGTGGAAGCCGCCCATCAAAAGTAGTATCTCCATCATTGTGAGTCTTCACGTAATTATATTCTTTTCAAATTACTTGAAAAGTTGGTATTGGTCTTTTTGTTTTAAAACCGATGAATCCTACTACCCTTGAGATAAAAACTTTAGCTGCAATGCAAGTAGAAGATATGGAATGTGATTACTTTGTTTGTGTATGGGATGGGATTGGTTTAGATGGAAAGTAGTTGTTGAATATTCAAAGTTATCTGCTGAACCAAAATGGAATATAAAATCTCTAATATAAGTAATGAAAAATATACACACTTTTGTTTTGTTCAATGTGAATGGAGAGATAGTGATTCTACAGGTCAATGTGGTCTATCATTTTTCTTTTTAAAAACAGCGGTCCAGAGGGCTTATTATAATAGTTTATTTAAAATAAGTTAGCCTCCATGGATACGATACATCCTAGAGGCTTCCTATCTCTGGTAAGATTTACACGAAGGAAGTTTGTTCTGTTATTGACTTTATGCAGACAAGCTTTATTGTCATAAATTGAAATCTTCACAAGAGCTCTTGTATATATCATTATGAAAAAAATTGATATTGTTTTCTTCCTCTTCTTGTTGATCAGATTCTCAAGTTATGGCTATGCAGCTATCACCAAAGCAAATCCTTTGTCAATAGGACAAACTCTAAGCTCTCCTGACGGATCTTACGAGTTTGGGTTCTTCAGTCCTAACAATTCTCGGAATCAGTACGTTGGTGTTTGGTTCAAGAACATAACTCCTCAGGTCGTTCTCTGGGTGGGTAACAGAGACAAGCCAGTCACAAAAACACCGGCGAATCTCACTTTCAGCACCAATGGGAGCCTTGTTTTGCTTGAAGGAGAAGAACAAGATCTCGTTTGGTCGATAGGAGAAACATTCTCATCTAACGAACTCCGCGGAGAGCTTTTAGACAATGGAAACTTCGTCCTGGTTGATGCAGTCTCCGGAAGAATCTTATGGCAGAGCTTTGAGCATCTTGGTGATACCATGCTACCTCAATCATCTGTGATGTATGATGTTCCGAATAACAAGAAACGTGTCTTGTCTTCCTGGAAAAGTCCCACGGATCCTTCACCTGGAGAGTTCGTAGCTGAGCTTACGACGCAGCTCCCTCCTCAAGGGTTTATAATGAGAGGAACAAGACCGTACTGGAGAGGCGGTCCATGGGCAAGGGAGAGGTTCACTGGTACACCAGAGATGGGTGACTCGCATGTAAGCCAGTTCAGCGTTGCTCAAGATGCAGCAGCCGGTACAGGCTTTTTGACTTATTCATTACAAAGGAACTCTAACAAGTCGTACACTACGCTAACACCAGAGGGTTCGTTGATGATTCGTTGGCATGATGGCTCTGGTTGGGTTACTGACTTTGAGGCTCCAGTAAGCTCATGTGATGTTTACAATACATGTGGACCTTATGGGTTGTGTGTGAGATCTAATCCTCCAAAGTGTGAATGCTTGAAAGGGTTTATACCAAAATCAGATGAGGAGTGGAATAGAAGAAACTGGACTGGTGGTTGTGTGAGAAGAACAGACTTGTCTTGTCGTGTGAACTCTTCTGTAACAACAACAACAAGAACAACACAAGGGAATGATGCAGACGTCTTCGACATCGTAGCAAACGTAAAGCCTCCAGATTTTTATGAATATCTAAGCTTGATCAATGCTGAGGAGTGTAGCCAGCGTTGTCTTGGGAACTGTTCTTGCATGGCGTTTTCCTTCGTTGATCAGATTGGATGCTTGGTGTGGTATCGTGAGCTTGTCGATGTGATGCAGTTTTCTGCTGGAGGAGAGGTTCTTTCAATCCGTCTTGCAAGTTCTGAGTTGGGTAGGCAAATGAAACAGAACATAATAAGTATTGTTCTTTGTGCTTCATGTTCTTGCTTCTTTACTCTTCTGGTGCAATCTTTCAGGTGGAAGCAATCGAACCAAGATTATCGTGGCTAGCACTGTCAGCATTTGTGTTTTCATGATCTTGGCTTTTGCCTCTTATTGGTTCTGGCGGAGGAGACATAAAACAAAACAAAATGGTGAGACTCTGTGATGCTTAACTTGCCTTCTTTCTCTGTTTTTTTATTAGTACTGACACTCGGGATGTTTTACATAAGATTCAACTCCTACAACAATGGATACTTCACAAGATGAATGGAAGAAAGAACTGAAACAACAAAATGTTAATTTGTTTGAGATGCAAACCATATTAGCTATCACTGATAACTTCAGCATCGAAAAGAAGCTTGGTCAAGGTGGATTCGGTCCAGTTTATAAGGTAAGAACTAACTTGCTTTCTCTGCTCTATTCGTTATCCATGCTCATACTTGTTAACCAGACAGACTTTGCTTCCAGGGAAAGCTGCAAGATGGGAAGGAAATAGCTATAAAACGGCTTTCTAGCAGTTCCGGACAGGGTCAAGAGGAGTTTAGGAATGAAATAATACTCATCTCTAAACTCCAACATAGAAACTTGGTTCGGCTTATGGGATGCTGCATTGAAGGAGAAGAGAAGCTATTGGTTTATGAGTTCATGTTGAACAAAAGCCTCAACACCTTTATTTTTGGTATGTCCCTTTGCACATTTTCCTATTCTGAGAAGTGTTTGCACTTCTGCCTCACTTACATTTTTTATTTAATTTGGCAAAGATTCGACGAAAAAGATTGAACTAGATTGGCCCAAGCGGTTCGAAATCATTCAAGGTATTGCTTGTGGACTACTCTATCTTCACCGTGACTCATGTCTCAGGGTTGTGCACCGTGATTTGAAGGTCAGCAACATCCTTTTGGATGAGGAAATGAACCCAAAAATATCAGATTTTGGATTGGCTCGGATGTTTCAAGGAACACAACACCAAGCCAACACTCGCAGGGTTGTTGGAACTCTGTACGTATCTATCTGCCTCTACCTACACATCTATAACAAAGCTCAATCAAAGCCTTTTATTTATATATAATTATATGGCAAAAACGAACAGAGGATATATGTCTCCAGAGTATGCATGGACAGGGATGTTCTCTGAGAAATCAGACATCTATGCGTTTGGAGTTCTTCTACTAGAAATCATAACGGGAAAGAGGATCTCCAGCTTCACCATTGGAGAGGAAGGCAAGAGTCTTCTAGAATATGTAAGTCAAACTATGCTTCTTGAGTTTTTTTTATATTATTGGATTTCAAGAGTCTTATATGCTTTGTGTGTTCACCAAAAATGTTAAAGACATGGGACTGTTGGAGAGAAAGTGGTGGAGCGGATCTGTTGGATGAAGATATATCTAGTTCAGGTTCTGATAGTGAAGTAGCGAGATGTGTTCAGATTGGTTTGCTCTGTATTCAACAGCAAGCGTTGGATAGACCCAACATTGAACAAGTCATGTCAATGCTTACTACAACAATGGATCTTCCTGAACCAAAACAACCGGTTTTCGCCTTGCAGATCCAAGAGAGTGATTCAGATTCTAAGACTATGTATTCTGTGAATGAGATAACACAAACAGCTATATTTGGTCGATAAAAAAAGGGCATAGCTTTTTGCAAATGATTTTTTTTTGTAAAGGTATTTGATGTCAATATAAACTGAGAATATGTTGAATATGAGAGCTTTGACACAAAATTGACTTATGGTTAGACTTGGCTGGAAATGGATTGTTTCAACGCCTTATTAAAGGATTAATGATTGGTGCTGACACTTCAATGCACCTGAGAGTAGAAAAAAAAAAGTTGAAAAAGTCAAGTATTATGATCTTGGATGTGGTCAACTTTGGGTGTCGTGTCTTAAGTAGGACAAGACTCATTAGTTTCTATGTTTCTAGATGAAACTAAAGGACGATTGTTGTTCTCTCACTTTTTGAGTTCACCAAAACAATCTTTGTTGTATAGCTGAGATTACATCACAAAGTGTGTTAACTTCCTGTAAAAGTGAGACGGATCCATCATCTGAAGATTTTGTAGCTGAGATTACATCACAAAGTGTCCTCCAACGTGACCAATGATCTCTTCACTGTTGAATAAAACAAATCTTCTAAGGAGCTAAGTGTTTCCTTATGACTTTTGTTACCTAATTTGATTCTTCAACGTGGGTTGCCACGTGGTAATCAGAATTGTGAGGCGATTTAAGTTACGTAAATTGGATTCATGTGCAATTCTCTTAGTAACTAGTCAATGGATTTGTCTTCTTCTTCTAACGGATTTCATGTTCATCAGTCGCAGAATATGGATAAGCAATCAAAGATGATTGGCTGCACAAACGCAGAGGAAATCTTTGTCCAATTCGTACACCAAATCAGTAGGTCCATTGTCGTATATGTGAGAGATGAGGATGAAAAAATGTTGTTGGACTAGTTACCATATCAGTTTATGTTAATTTGCAAAATACTTGTCATTTTAGGTAGGAGTAAAATTGATACTTAGGAGGTTGTGGACTCAAGTATGTAACTCTCACACACACACCCCCAAACTCACAAAATATATTATTAATTTGCAAAAACTTGTTGATCCTAGAAAACCTAAAAACTTGGTGCACCTGTAAAAAACGACATTCCTCGAACCAATTTTAAATAGCCGTCTTTTTTAGGACCATTGTGTCCCGAAGTTACTAGGCCGTCATTAGCCGAACAAGTGTTACCATAAGCATATTTTGTGTGCCACCAACCGCACATGGCCTCCAAATCTTACTCATAACACTACAAGTTTGAGTAACAAAAATACACATTTTTTAATTCTCATATGATGATCCATCACTCTCACCTCTCTCTCTCCCTCTCTCCGTATAATTGAAGTGTGGTAGATGGGAGATATCACTCTATCTCTACACAAACCTCACATGCTTCTTTATCACTTGATACCATGTGCCTCCCCTTTTCCCTATATACTTCCAAGATTACATGCATTCATAGAAAAACAATTCCTTAAATTCAGTTTCATTTTTTCTAACCAAATCTCTTAGCTTTTGGATCTTAACGTATGTCTTATTTAGGAGCATTGCCATTTTTGGGCTAAAGTTGCAAGGGTAAAGGATCAAGGTAAGAAAATGCTTTGTTTGATCATTTAATTCCTTAAATAATTTGAGTTTAGTTAGTGCCATTTGATTGAGAACTATTATCCCAAAAGAGCAAAACATTGCAGCTTCTAAGAAGAATCTTTAATCTTTATATTAAAGAGTAAAAAAGATAACTTTCTCAAGATACCCACTATTAGAAAGAAAAAAAACTCTTTTTGTTTGCATTTCACCAAATTAAAAAAGAAATAACAAAAGAAGAAAATAAAGGAAGAAAAAGAAATATTCTAAAGCTATATTAATATTCTTGTAGTTGAATTTGGAGGTCACATGGGATTTGGGATTAGTGGGAAGAGAGCTAACAAAAACACCTTTGTAAAAATATACACTCAAGAAAGAAAGAAAAAAAGAAAATTCACAAAACTATTAAAATATACCACTTAGCATGCTGCGGAATCTGTTCATAGATAGCTTCTTCACAAGCTTCTTAGCATCTGAACCTTCAGTTTCCGCTAGCTTCTCTATGCTTTTCAAGTACCCTGAACTCGCAATCTTTCTCCTCGCGCTATTACAGCTCGTTAAAGACATCAATATCGATATCAAGAACTTATTGCTACCCGAATCGCTGCTCACATTGCTCCCCTCTTCACGGTCAAGCAGCTTGAGAATGTAGCTAATGTTAAAGTCGTCTTGAGCAAACTTCTTCCTGTTCTTTGGAACCGAGATCAAACAGTATAATGCCACGCTCGCCATCTCTCTTACATCAAATGATTTAGCGTCGAGAAACTTAACTAACTCGGGCATAAAGCCAGCGTCTCCCATTATCCTCTTAACCTCTTCTGGTAAGCTACAGAGCCTAGACGTAACCTTCAAGGCTGATTCTTGAACAGACATCTCCCCATTGCTTAAAAGATACAGCAAATGATCCAAGAACTTGCAGCTCATCAATGCATTCAAACAACCGGTCGAACCAAAACATAAGTTATCAATTGCCCTTAACGCTATCTCCTTAGATTTAGAAGAAGACAACGGATTAGGATCTGATAACACACTCACTAGCTCATTGATTCCTCCTCGTCTAACCAAGACGTCACGCGTCTGCTCATCTTTAGCACACATACTTAGCAAAAGATCAATAGAATTTACCTGAACGATCTCTTCTTTAGATCCAATAAGCTTAACGAAAGTACTCATCGTATCGTCTTCCTCAATCATAAACCTCTTGATCTCTTCAACACCGACGAGGTTCCTCAACACTCCACACGAGCTAGCGATCAGCTCTCCGCTAAACTCGCCGCGAGAACAGATCTTTAGCAGTGCAGAGACGCCTCCGTGAGCAGAGACAGACCAAGCGTTCTCCGAATTCTCCGTTAATTTCATCAAACACTTGGCAGACGCTTCTCTACCGACGCAGCTCCCATTCTCTAGAACCCTAACCAAGGGACCAATCACACCCGACCGAACCAAAACACTCTTGTGAGAACCAAACCCGGAAATAAAAAACAAAGCTTTAACAGATTCCTCCTGAACCCCAGTGTCGGAAGAATCAAGAAACCCGACAAGGAGACAGACCAAATCGCCGATCTCGACCACGATCTTGACGTAACGATCATCCTCCTCCATGGCCTCGTTGAGCTTCACCAAAGCTCGCCTCTTCATCTCCGGATCCCCGACCTTCATCCTCGTCATCAAATCCCTAACGTAGAACCTCACGTCTTCTTTACACGCGCCGCCGCCGGGCTTGGAGACGACGATGGCGAAGCCGCGGCTGAGGATCCCGGCGGAGTAGATCTTGGAGAGGCTCCTCGCGTGGCGGTCGAGGCTGGCGGCCATCACGTCGAGATCGCTCTGCATCAGGAGCTTCCCGCCGGTGTACGCGACGCTCACGCAGCGCGTGGCGAGGTCGTAGCAGTCGGTGAGGGAGGCTAGGACGGCGGAGATTAGGGAGGAGAGAGACGGGTCGTGGTGTTCGAGGTTTGAGAGGGCGGCGAGGCCGGAGTAGAGGTCGTCGAGTTTTGTTCTGATGAGCTGCCATTTGAGGGTGAAGGATTTGATTGAGTGGGAGAGTGAGATGAGTGAGGATATGGCTTCGATTGCTTTCTCGATGCTCGTTCTTGATTCATCGCTTGTTTCTTCACCCATCTTGACTTTCTTCTTCTTCTTCTTGTTATTGGTCTTTAAGTGGTTTTAAAGCAAAAACCCATATCGAAAGGAGATCTCTTTCGGTTTCTCTCTCTCTCTCTCTCTATTGAGAAGATGACGAATTTGATTCCTACCGCAAGGACAAGGATGGAAAAGACGGAGACTTTCACAGGTAATCTCGTTGGGTTATCGGAAATGGTTAGTGAGAGAGAGAAATTAGTTTGGCAATTTGACGGGCTGGATTTCTCGGTGGGGTTGGAGGCAGTAGTGACATGTCGAGGAAGATGAAGTGAGGGTGAGGGTAAAATAGTCTTTCTCTTCTGGAAGGGGTGGAGGGGAAAAAATGTTTTATGTTTATTGTTCTTTTAGCTTTGTTAACTTTTTCATTTTTGGAAAAAAAAATATATTAGACAAAAATTCCACTAAATTATCTGTAATTATCAAAAAAAATTTCGTCTTTGTATTGTTTTCGGAAGAAGAGAACTTGAGATTTACTCATCACTCTTATAAAATGCACATCTGTAATCTATTATATAGTTTTTTTTTGTTTTTGTAATATTAGTTTGAAGCTTAACTCTAAAGGACCATTCAATATTTGCACGAGCACACGAGAAACCCGGAAGTGGAGATGGTTATGGGCGGTGAAGCTGGTAGACTATCTGTACAACTTATACTAGTTTTTGTAAATTTCACTTTTTGCAGCAGGCATTATATTAATTAACTGGTTTGATTTTTGCATGGTGTTCGGTTATAACGGGTAATCCGGTTAGGTTTATTTTGTTTTTCGTCGGTTAAATTTTTGGTTCAAAATCTAGAATATAATAATATAAATCATTATTTTCTAAAAATATATACAGGGATGTTAGTAGGAGTTACATTTATATAGAGTTTGTTGATTTTAAAAGTTGAGAAATTTGTTAAATTTGGAAAAAAATGTAGAGAATTTTGTATATTGTAAAAATTTATGAAAATAATTAACATAATGATTTTAAGAATCCAAGGAAAACAAGTAGTATTCCAAAATCTTATTTTATGAGTTAAAATATCAAAAATTCAACTCCTAATAACATTCACTTTAATAAATTTGTAGAATCATTAAAATCTGAACTTTTTGAATAACAAATGATTTTCTATAGAATTGGAGAATCAATAAACCAATAACACAAGATTTTAATGAGAATGTAAGAGTCAATAAACCAATAACACTAAACTTGAAAATTTTAAGAATTATTATAAATCAAATTCCCACTAACACCCCCTCAATCATGATAACCTGTGCACAAACGCAGAGTGAGTCATTTATACTAATGTTTTGCACATTTTCTAACACTACAAGTTTTATAGATTGTAAAATGACGAATACAAATGTTTGTCTCTTAAATGTATTATTATTGAATAGTTAATGTATTAAAACTCATTTTAATTATTTTAAAGATTTCATATGTACAAAGAAAATTAACTTTTGCTGCTGACACAAATCACTAAAATCATATAGGCAACATTGATTGTAAAATGACAAAAGTGATTAGATTTTCTGCTCTCGATTTGTTTACTATTGACTCTACATAAGTGCGTTCATTTTCTACATCTATAAAATTGTGCTTCCGTTTTCGTTTATGTTTCACTGATATGAATTTTGTTTCTTTTAAACTTATTATGTGAATTCGGTGAATTACATAAGTGTCAATTTAAAAAGATTGACATATATAGAAAATAGTTCTACTCCAGATACAATCTAAGAATCAAATTTTTGAAGAAATCACTGGTAAACTGTATTCACATGTTAGTGTTCAAATCTAATATATCAAGTTGTTATAAAATATAAATGCAAATTCGAAATACAAATGTTTTTCGAATATATTCACCATTTTGGTTTAAAATCATCTAATTTTAGAACAACAAAACAAATTATTTATTTTATTAACCTACGCTTTTGAGGTTTAGTTACTTAAAAAATATATCGATAAAACACATATGTATATATAATACTTTACCATTCTAATATATGTAAACTATTATATAAACTAAGAAGTATTTGATTTATTAAATGATAAACCCAAAATTTTATAATAAATAGTTTAAATCTCTCATTCTTACAATTTTTTCTCATTCTTACAATTATAATAGCTAGATAGAGTATTAGAGAGAAACAAATATTAGACGAATGATCAAATCTCTCATTTTCCAAACAAACTCAAAATGAGATAATTGAAATATTTTTGTAATCCCTATTTCATTAAAAGATTTTTAGGAATAAAAATTAAGACTAAATTATTTAACCTAAATGAAATAATATATATAATGCTTCCAATATTAAAAATCACTTCGACTGAAAAACTGTATTTCTTGGATTGTCAGGATCAAATAACATATTAGAAACCACCCTTTAAAAAATAAGTAATTTGTATACATAAAATTATATACATTAGAGTAATCACATAAATCAAAATCAATACCTTTTGTTTATTTACACTTATTTTTTTGAAAATAAATCAAAATAATCATTTTATTTAGTTTATATGACCATATAATTAAAATTTAGTGATACTGACATATATATATATAGTATATTTTAGTATAATATTGACACTTCTACTCATATGATTTTATTAACATTTGTATATTTATTGGAACAAAAATTTAAACTGTTAATCACAAAAACTTTAATGTGAGATTTTCCAATACAAATTTTCAAATTAAAATATTAAGATCTCAATAATATTTCAATGCAAATTTGAAATTAACATATTTTATATAGTATATAGCTGAATTTAAATGATATATACCATTGATACAATTTATAATCATTTGTATTTTTTGAGTTTGTTCGAAGAATGAGTACTTTAATAGAGAAAACTACAAATGATCATATATATGTCATTGATCTATTAATGAGACTTCATATTTATACGATTTATTATCATTTTCACCTTTTTGAACAAAAACAAATAAACCATTGATCGCAAAATTTTCAATTTGGGATTTTTACTATTTTTAATAAGTTATAGTCATTTTAAAAATTTTAAAAATATAAAATATAAGAAAAAACTAATTTTTATTAGATGCTTAATGTGATTTTAATTTCTTTTGATAATATAAAATTAATAAAAAAGAGGATAATTTTTTTATCAAATATGTATGATTTATAATCATTAATTGTCATATATATTAACCATATTAGGTAATTCTGTAACTTTTATTTAAGGAAATAATTGAAAATATTCTTTGTACACTACTAATTAATTTGATGGTTATTTTAATAAAAAGTATAATATATATTTATATTGACCAACTTATTTTTCTAATGATTCTAAAAATCATCTTAGTGATGACACGTAACTACAAATTGTATGGGCTAATTTACTATTTCTGTTCGATTTTTTAAACTAACTGATATACCGAACTATTTACCAAATAACTTTTAACAAATTATCGATAATTCTAAATTCATAAACAAACCAAAATCGACAACTGAGAATTCTGGTTCAGATTACAAAAATAAGATTGTTTTGGAATTTTTTTTTTTTTTTTTTTTTGAAAAAATGGGCTTTCTGTTGTTTTGGAATTGTTGGCCACTTTGAGAGACAGAGTTTACAAAAACAACAATAAGAAGAATAAAAGTATATAAAAAAAGTACGTGTTACATCATATCCTTTTTTTTTTTGTGAAAGATCATATCCATTTTGCATTTAATTTTTTGAAGTAAATTTGAGATTTGTTAACGAGGTGGAGAACGTTAGCCAACCTTTGGATATAATCTTCATATTTGACAATGCCACGTAATTTGTATGGAAAGATGATGATGCCCATATATTCTCCATTGCATAAATCAAAGGTTTTCACCTCCATATTTGTATGACTTCAAGAGTCAATTAGGTAGAAAACCAAAAACAATCGGGAAATTAACAAATTACTAAAACAGAAAAAAAAAATTGAGATGCACAGTTTACAAATAGAAATTTAACTGACTTTTTTAACAGTACACAACAGTGGAAATTCGTATTTAGCTAATTATGAAGTTTTGTGTTGATAAAGAGTGCAAATTTCCTAATATAATGTATACTATTGACTATAGTATAAGAAACGCTAGATATTTGTTATCATAAATAGAGATCATCGGATTATATGGATTTTGGATTTTACATTATTGTTTAAGGGCGACTGTGTGAAACTCCTTAAATACTCTTTTTGGGATAAACTATCTAAGAAAGAAAATCAAATTAAGAATAAGACAATTTGTTATTTTGTATGTATTTATCTCAAATGCGTGACTAAGATATCTTTTAATATGATTAGGAAACTTCAGACTTTTTACCTATAATATTCTCTCTAAATATGGATTAGATTTTTAATTATATATTAACTTGTCCAAAAGGTAGAGGGTATTTTCACAGTAATGCATTACCACCAAATATATTAAATTCGATAAGATGTACAAGCTTTTTCATTCATCTACTTTGGTATTAAAATCTGGGATGTACGTGATTTAGGGCCTTAGGGGTATCTCCTACAATTCCCAAACAGTGACCTTGTAATTAGACTTACAGGATATCAATTTGCTTCGGTTTTAACAGATATCAATTGTTAGTATTTATTTTGATTTGTAAACTTACGGATATTCGAATTTTCGAATCTAATTAAAACGAATAACAAATTAAATCAAATTTAACGGATAAAATATTTAGTCTTTAATATATGCATAACCGTTGACTCGACATATGAATATTAAAGGAAACTAGTTATGGTCCGTGATGAAACATGAGCCAAAAACTGTCAAATTGAATGCAAAGCAAATGGCCTGGCCCTCTCACATGTTAACATGAATCAAAAGTTGCATCGTATCTGTATCTGATATATTAATTTCTCCATGTAGTTAAAACTTTCAAATTTGATTTTATTGTTCAGCCGCACTTTTTTCTTTGGAAAATCTTAAAAGTTCAACCGTTCATGGGTTTATGTATATTTGTTTCCTACTAATCAACCCCGATCCTAAATATCCACCCATAGAAGGAATAATTTGGCTCCCTCATCATACTTACCACTATTGATATCCATTGCATAAATTTTTGGTTGACTTTTTGAGGTTTCGTTATCAGTTTAGCCATTCGACGGAAATTTAATGCGACTTATAGATTAAACCACACCTAGTATAGAAGCATTGAAATTGTGAACATTTCCGGATTTTTTTTTTAAAAAGCTTGTCATGTTCAAAAAGATACAAGCTAATTTTTATCTTAGTATATTAATTATTAAGATAAATTTAACATGCATGATATGTAAGTTTTTTTGGAAATTACATGATGTAAGTGGTGTTATTTATATATCCCTTTGTTCTTTTTTTTTGTAAAAAATATCCCTTTGTTCTTTGATAACTTCGTTTTTTAGAAGAAACTTAAGTTAACCAGATTCTCGTAGAATTAGAAACACACGTACATACAACATGCGTGAATATGTATTACAAAGTAAGAGCACTAAAGTGCCTATGCAGAGTTATGGATTAATGTAAGTGTGGATGTTTTGTCATTTCAATACCGCATGCTTACAATTAAAGGTAAAACAAAAACATATGCATGTTGTAACATTTAAAATATATTCTACGTTGTTTTTTTTTTGAAACTCTTTTGCTATTAAAATGCATGAAAAAGCAAATAAATATATTCTACGTTATTTGATGAAGAAAAGACACTAAGTTGAACTTTTACATGGTAGATTACGCAATTATAGAGCCGTAAATAAAAGTATTTTAATATAAATAAAAAAAACAAAAGTTAGGTGTGGAAAGACAAAAAAAAACAAGCAAAGAAAGTGACTATGACATCGACGTTTGAGTAGTTGAGAAGGGAGATTACATATGTGCAAACGCATTATAACATATTCCTTAATTTTCACGAAAAATATAATAATCAAAATGCCGAATTGTTATTTTTTAAAAGATAATATTGTTTACAAAAAACAAAAATCGTTACATATATCAACAAGTGATAGTAGTTTATTGGTCATCTATTTATAGTAGATATTATTTAAATTTATACTATGTTTTCTCATATATAGACTGTTTTGAATTATAATTTATCTTTTGATAACAATTATGGAAATGTTAAATTTCAGTGCCTCCTAATGAAATAAAAACTATAGAGTTTTGGAATTTTTTTTTTCATTTTGACTCTTGTATATATTAATTTTATACTATGTTTTGTCATATATAGACTGTTTGAATTATAATCTAACTTTTGATAACAAATATGGAAATGTTAAATTTCAGTGCCTCCTAATGAAATAAAAAATATAGAGTTTTGGAATTTTTTTTTTCATTTTGACTCTAGATAATGATAATGATATAGAAAACCATTGGTAGGAAAACTAGTACAGGACGATATATCCATTCTGTGAAAGTAGAATTTGATTGTTTTATCTTTTCAAAATATATCTTTTTTTTTTGAACAACTTCAAAATATATCTATATATGCTAATGCTATAATCATTTTAAAAATCGATATGCTATAATTGCGACTGTATACCTTAAGGGAATCACTGATCCCAATACTCCCAAAACTAGACCAATTCATGATTGTGAGTCAGAATTACATATAAAAAAGAACAAGCAATTATTAATAAACTCGTGAAAGAAAAGTGATATTAACTTGAGATTGCTTGACGAAGACATGTTGTAATTTAGTGTCACGACATCACATGTGAGTCATCTTGGCTCCAAACTAAGCTGATAGGGTTGATAATAACAAAAGGGGAGAAGTCTTGTCTTAAGCTACACCTAACCATTTTTAAATAAAAATATTATGAATACTTAGTCACTTCTTATATATGCAAGCAAATGTGTTCATATCAAAACGAAAAAAAATATAATCTGCATCACTTTGAGCTAGTGTGAATGAGGTTCCATTAGTAATGAATTAGTACATCTCATCTTGTTATTCGTCTGTAAACAAAAATACATTATGAAAAGGGTTCGGCGATTCGAACATAAGTATCAGAACCTACAGAATATAATCATAGGAATGTATAAATGGTATCATGACTCAACAGCCAGCTGAATCTGGAGCTGCTAGCTCAACTGGTAAAACCTTTTTCCCAAAAAGTAGAGATGTCATGTTCAAGTCTTAGCAGTTGCGGGGAAGTGTTAAACAACCGGTTCTTATCCTTGGTCCAAAAAATTATGAGTTTAAATTCAGAATTTTTTAATTCAAAAAAAAACATCTCGAAAATTTAAAAAGTGTGAATAAAACAAAGAAAGAAAAAGATCACTAAAATTTTGTGATTTCATCCAAATGCAAACATGCCTGTGTGAAGGTCTCATCTTTTGAGGATGTGAGATTCACAAGACTTTCAAACAATGAGCTACTATAAGCTAATTATTATTATGATATTTATAATAAACCATCCCAGCAATATGATATATATATTTATGTAGCATACAATCTGAATTGAACAGCCCAAAACTGTACCAACTATACAGTATCCGTTAAGTGAACCTGACCATCTGTATGGATTCTAATGGTCAGCCTATTATGTTTTCTTGGCCAATATAGAAAATGACCTTTGGATATTGAGACTTTTATAGGGTTTGTTGTATCATTGGAAAAGCAAAAAAAAAAGTGAATACAGTATGAAACTAGGCTGCTATTAACGGCCCACTACTACCCAACCCATTAATGCTAAATTATGCTTGTTTCAAAGTTTCGATTGAATGGCAAAGTGAAAATGATTACTTAGTTTAGGGACAAGTTTCTGAAATCGTCGATAGATCGAGCGAGACTTGTGAAAAATGTTTATAGTATTACCTTTACTGTATTGTTATATCACAAGTTTTTGTTGAAGTCTGGCCCTTGAAGTCTTGTTTGATGTGAAGGAGAGTTTCAATAAAATCATAAGCAAACGAGACGAAAATTGAACGGATGATTGCTGTTAGGATGGTGATCAAGACTGTGTGTGACTAACCACTAGTTATTAGATGGCATAATGGCAACAATATGATTGCAATAAATGACATATATTGGGAAGTGATTTTGTAAAGATTAATTATGTGTCATTAATTACCACACTTATTCTTAAGAAGGAAAGGTGACATCGCTTAATTAAAATGATAACATGTTTTAATTCGCATTATGACATGTTAAAATTTTACATTTTTGGTAGAATTCTTAAAATATAATAATAACCTATATATATCATCATTTAATGAAAATTTAATCTAGTAACATAATTATAAATATATAAAATTTCGACATTGGCTTAGAATTGAAAAATAAATATGTAAATATTTTGTTTTAGTGTAAATGAACGCCGGACAATCGTAGTTATATACTGTATGACTAAAAAAGAGCTTGGTTCAGGTACATTAGAGAGCTAGTACGAAAACCCTAAATAGAGTGTAAAGCGACCGCCACTTTCTTTCTTGAGAGATCACAATGACGACGATGTCGGACCTTCCAGGGGATTTGGTCGAGTTCCCACCATATCTCTGAAACGGTTACGATCTTCTTGCAAACAGAATTGTTTATTCAACGATAAGGAATTCGCAAGAAAGCTCTTCCATAAAGCAGCAAAACAGTCTTTGGTTTTCACGGTGACAAAGGAGTTCAGAATTTGTTTGATCAGCATCGGTCTCCATGGAATCCCATCTATAATGTTTAGAGGTGAGCATGACCTACTCGATTACTCGAATCAAGTCAATAAAGTCGGTCACTGCGACGGTTTACTGTTATATACCTTTAATAACGACACTAGAATCATGCTTTGGAACCCATGTACTGATAAGAACAGGTGGATCAAGCCAATTAATAAAAGCCACACCTATTGTTTCGGATCCTACCAAGAAAGTACCCGGCCATAGTAGCTACAAAATATTGAGCTGTAGGGGTATGTACGTGAATTTGCAATATAGACGATTAACTCTGATTCATGGAGGATTCTTGATGTGATTCCGGACTTCACCTTATTTCTTATTGGTACATGCGTGTCTTTGAAGGGGGAGACTTATTGGTTTGCTTGGGATAGCAACGATGAACAACGTTGCATGTTCTTAGTCAGTTTTGATTATACAGCAGAGAGATTTGAACTCTAGAATCTTGCTTACAAGTGTCTTTTACCTTGTTTTCAAGACGCGGCTCTATCAGTTGTTAGCCAAGAGAGGCTTCCAATGTTACTACTATTAAGCAGAAATACATGGGGAAAGAGATATGGGTAACTAATATGATTGATGGGACTAAAGAGGTGTGTAATGGAGGAAGTTCTTAACCGTGGATTACCCCAAATCTGATATTTGGATTACTGCAAGTTATTTTTTGGTCGACGAGGAGAAGAAAGTAGCACTATGTTGTGAGAAATGTATATTTGACCCCAATACCACGATCGAAAAGTTAGTATACATTGCTGGGGAGGATAATAGTCAAGCTAGTTGGATTTTAGAGCAGTTACGTTCGGAACATTTTGGCCAAGTATTCTTGATTGTTCCAAGTTTGGTTCAAATCCTTCCAAGTGGAGAGGCAAAAGAAAAAATAGAGGTGACTAGATTAAGCTACATGCAATCTCTTTTTCCCTTATACTAGTTTATCCTGGTCATGTCAATAAGTGGCCATGTTCTTCAAAAAGTTTATGAATTTTATATTTCACTAAGATGTGGTATTATTATGCGGTTTTAGAGTTGGGTTCAAAATACGAGATGGGCGATAACTTCTCACATAACCCGAATATAAACGTCAATAAAATATACTCTAAAGGTTTAACTAGTGATGGAAGGATGATGACGGACAGAGAGAGGATGTGGAGGCCCAAAACCACCATTTTAGGAGTTTTTCGAAATCATCACAGAATCTTTTATCTTTTTTGTCTTTTCTTATATGTTTGTTTTAAAATGTTTGATTTCTCAGTTCTAAAATATTTTCTTATAACTTTCTTACTTTTAATTTAAGATGCACCAAATTTGGTTAAAGGAAACATTAAGTTCACGGACTACAAAACGAAACAAGGATCAAATCACTGAATCCAGCCTCACGAGACCATGTACTCTTGATCAAACCAGTTCTTGTGGTGTAATGAAACAATGTTATACAAGACCTAAACGATCGTTGATATTGAAAATCCACCGAGTTATTAATTAATTAAAAGGATTCTTTATGGCAAAAAGTGATTAAAAAGCCCGTACGCGTATTGACTTACCAAACACACGTTTCAATATTTTATTTTTTGATAATTGATTCTATCTACCGAAAATTGTCGTATGTTTCGGTTAAGTGATCAGTTTATATAAAAATGAAAAATTTCTTTGTTTTATTAGAACCAGTCAACGATTAGTATGTGCCACCATTTATTATATTTGTCCCATTACATACCGACTTATCCATTCCGTAATTTAGTCACATTATCTCTGTAGAAAATAACTGAAAGAAAAAGTGAGAAGATCTCCAACTAACTTTCACCTCTTTTTTAGCGGAACATGTCATTGTCTCGTTAGCTCTGGCCGGTGCACAAGTAACGCATCTTCAGATAGATTCTCCTTGAACCGCTTTGACCTAAACGAGAAATTTCCGGTTCAACATGGCATTGCCTACACTTACGAACGCCAGCGCGTGAGTGCCATTCCTAGCTTCGTTAAATGACACGTGGACTTTTACTCTACTGACCATTTAACCGCCCGTTCGACTAAACTGACGGTTACCTTATCAGTCGAATTGTTGAAACATTTGTCAACTGAACGTTGCCGTTTAGCTCCTTCCATATTCTATGAAACTTCTTTTTTTTTTCTACGAAACTTCTAGCCAAAGCCTGTGGTTGAAAGCAAAAACATAGAAAACAAGCTTTTCCAAATTATGCTTTTACAACTAATATATTTCTATGATTTTATAAATTGTTATCTACTAATGTCTTGCAAGTTTTGCAGTGGACGGAACGTATTAATGGTTGTTTGCGAACAAAACTGTTTTATTTTTGAACTACTTTTTTTAGAAAGATTTTTGGAAAACTTGTACATGCATCTTTTTCAAAAGAAAAAACTTATGGATGCATGCATACTAGAAAAAAAGTATATCAATACTATTAATTTTGGAACATGGCCCATTGATATTTGTTGGGTCCATAAAATTAATTTCTCACGTTATATACTTAAAAATAAACAATATGTTTACTAACTGCATCTAAATAATCGGAAACCACTTTTCTAACTGCATGTCTTATTTAATTAAATACGTGCATCATAATATGCTAGCAAATGGGTCTCGTCTAAAATATTATCTCCAAAACATGGGCCTGATAATGAACCATTTATTATTCTCTTTATATAAGGTGCCGACTGGTTTTCCCGCTACCACCCGCAAACGCAGCTTTTGCGGTTTATAGCGGTTGTTGGCGTTTCGAAACAATCACAGAAAACGCTACAAATCGCTTCAAACCGCTCCGAACCTCTTAAAATCAAAAGCTGGTTCCAACTACCGTTTGCGGTTGCGGGCGGTTGCGGGAGGGTAAATTTTTTTCTTTAAAAACAGAATAAATAAAAATAATACTAAAAGTATCCAATAAAAATTTTCAATTGAAATAATAGAAATTGTAAAATGTATTCATATTATATTTCAATTTATATTATAAAATTCAAAACTAAAATATTTTCTATAAATTTTTAAAATTGAATAATATGATTTTATAAATATAAATTTTATATTTATCATATTATTATGATTTTTAATATTTTTATAATTACATAAAATGTAAATATTGTTAAATTATTATTTAACAGATGTTGCATTTTGTAGTTTACCAGTCATAAGAGTCCCCGCAAACGCAACAATTTCTAACAGTTATACCAGTCGTACAAATTTCTAAAAAACGCTTAAAACCGCAACCATCCGCACCCGCAAACTCCCGCAACCGCAACTGCAACCGCTGCGGTTACACCAGTCAGGCCCTAAGTGACATCAAAACGGGATTTTATCTTTACAACTCATTCTTCCCATTAACTTGATAACTGCCTCTATTCCAACTACCTTGACGATCATGTGCACCTATATACGTAAGTAACAATACCATTTTTTCTTGGAGACCAAAAACAACGACACAAACCAGCAAAAATGTTCTAAAAATGTGTTGGGTTTGTTTGATACATCAATTCCAAATTTATAAAAATATAAAAGTTCACTGGGAAAAAAAGTTTATACTTTTGGTAGGTATTGTTTATTACTCTCATTTTTTTGAATTGTGGTTATAGATTTTAATAGTATATATAGATATACCTTATAATTTTTTAAATTCAAAAATAAAAACAACAAATGACATAAATTTTACAATACAAAAAGAAGTATCTAAATTTAACATAAAGAAGTATCTATTAAAAACTCTGGTTAAAACCCAATAAATACTTCAAATATCTCCAGTATTTTAAGTATTTTGGATTACGTTGCCGCTTTTACGGATTTTTGTACAAATATTTTGTAGCCATAAACTTATTTTAAATTATGAATATAGTTTTGCGACAGTATGTAGAACTAAACCTTTTGAAATAATTAAAAATTATTTTTTATTACTTTTTTTTTGAATTATGGTTATAGATTTTAATAGTATAGATATACCTTATAATTTTTCAAATTCAAAAATAAAAACAACAAATGACATAAATTTTATAATACATAAAGAAATATCTAAATTTAACATAAAATTACTTCTATTCAAAAATATGGTTAAACCCCAATAAATACTTCAAATATCTCCAGTATTTTAAGTATTTTGGATTAGTTTTTACGGGTTTTTGTACAAATATTTTGTAGCCATAAACTTATTTTAAATTATGATTATATTTTGCAACAGTATCTAGAACTAATTTTTTTGAAATAGTAAAAAAGGTATTGTTTATTACTATCTTTTTTTTGAATTGTGGTTTTAGATTTAATAGTATAGATAGACCTTATAATTTTTCAAATTCAAAAATAAAAACAACAAATGAAATCAATTTTATAATACATAAAGAAGTATCTAAATTTAACATAAAGAAGTATCTATTAAAAACTCTGGTTAACCCAATAAATACTTCAAATATCTCCAGTATTTTAAGTATTTTGGATTACCGTTACAGCTTTTAAGGATTTTTGTACAAATATTTTGTAGCCATAAACTTATTTTAAATTATGAGTTTAGTTTTGCAACAGTATCTAGAACTAAACTTTTTGAAATAATTAAAAAAACTATTGTTTTATTACTCTCTTTTTTGAATTGTGGTTATAGATTTTAATAGTATAGATTTACCTTATAATTTTTCAAATTAAAAATAAAAACAACAAATGACATAAATTTTATAATACATAAAGAAGTATCTATATTTAACATAAAATTACTTATATCAAAAATATGGTTAAAACCCAATAAATACTTCAAATATCTCCAGTATTTTAAGTACTTTGGATTACCGTTGCAGCTTTTACGGGTTTTTGTATAAATATTTTGTAGCCATAAACTTATTTGAAATTATGATTATAGTTTTGAGACAGTATCTAGAACTAAATTTTTTGAAATAATAAAAAAGTATTGTTTATTACTCTCTTTTTGAATTGTTGTTTTAGATTTTAATAGTATAGATATACCTTATAATTTTTCAAATTTAAAATAAAAACAACAAATGACATAAATTTTATAATACATAAAGAAGTATCTAAATTTAACATAAAATTACTTCTATTCGAAACTCTGTTTAAAACCCAATAAATACTTCAAATATCTCCAGTATTTTAAGTATTTTGGATTACCGTTGCAGCTTTTACGGGTTTTTGTACAAATATTTTGTAGCCATAAACTTATTTTAAATTATGATTATAGTTTTGCGACAGTATCTAGAAATATTTTTTTTAAATAAGAAAAAGAGTATTGTTTATTACTATCTTTTTTTGAATTGTGGTTAATAGTATAGATATACCTTATAGTTTTTCAAATTCAAAAATAAAACAACAAATGACATAAATTTATAATACATAAATTTAACATAAAATTACTTCTATTCAAAACTTTGGTTAAAACTCAATAAATACTTTAAATATCTCCAGTATTATAAGTATTTTGGATTACCGTTGCAGCTTTTACTGGTTTTTGTACAAATATTTTGTAGCCATAAACTTATTTTAAATTATGATTATAGTTTTGCGACAGTATCTAGAACTAAATTTTTTGAAATAACAAAAAAATGAAAATATACAAATATAAAAATTAAATTTTCAAAATAAAAATTAAAAACAAAAATTAAAAAATTAAATTTCTCAATGACACAAATATAAAAAAAATTAAATTTCTCGAAACAGAAATATGATTATAAGAACATAAATATAAAAATTGTGATTATATAAACACACAAACATATAAATTATAATAGGCAAAAAAATTAAAAACAGAAAATATACCTGGTCAATCTCTAGTCGTTTACTTAAAGCTGTCTAAAACACTATTTTTGATGTAATGATTCACCAAACTTAATTGAACGAAAACGAAGATTTATGATTCCTGAGCTTGTGGTGCAACTATTTGTGACTCCTCGCACCGAAATCTTCCGTCCTGGTTCGTGTTGTACTTTATTATTATTATTATTATTATTTTTTTTTTAACTCAACATCAACTTTATATTAGCCAAATGTTTCACCTTACAAAAGGTTTGTCAACCTCCACAAAAGAGTTTAACCAAGAAGGCACTATAGAATACAACCTAGGGACATTGTTCTCAAAAGAAGAAGTCTCCTTAGCTATTCTATCTGCTGCCATGTTTCCACCTCTCTGTTGATACATCACCTCATATCCTGAACTTTGCTGAAGTCTTTTTTGTATGTCCTGAATGATTGGCTGAATGGTAAGCCATACAGGTTCTTCTCCTCTTAACATTTGGATCAGTACTTGCGAATCAGATTCGAAGCACACCTGTTTATATTGGAATGCATACATAGTATCAATAGCCCATTTTAAAGCTTCAGCTTCAACTTCTATTGGTGATCCCATATTCTGAACCTTTCTAGCTTCCGCCCACAACAGTTGCCCTCTTTGATCCCTGCTTATCCATCCTACGCCACTGTTTCCTGTCTCTTTGTTCCAAGAACCATCAGTGTTACATTTGATCATGTCCATTGGTGGTGGCTTTCATCTTGCCGGTACTGCTGTTGTGGTGGTTGCTTTCACCTCATGTGTCTCAACTTCGCTTCCCTTCTTCCACTCTGCTGCATCTTCCTTCGCTTTCTGTAACACTTCGTGTGCATCATACTCTTTGCCTTTGTAGAGCAGCTCATTTCTATTTTTTCAGAGTCTCCATAGTATCCATGGGACTATTTCCTCATCAATCTGATCTCTTGGGTACTGTTTTTTCACTGTGAGCACATGATGAAGATTAGAATAAATTGAGTTGGAGGAAACCCCACCAGCCGGAGCTGGAATGCTGGAATTTGCCCATACCAGTCTAGCAAAGGGGCATTGGAAGAGCATATGATTGATTGACTCTGATCCAGTAGAGCATCGGTGGCATTCATCTTCCTTAGCAATGTGACGTTTTTTCATAGTTTCTGCCACTGGAAGTATATTGCTGAGACATTTCCATAGGAAGTGTTGGATCTTGGGGCTTGTCTTGACCTGCCAAATTGCTTGGTAAAGGCAATCTAGGCTCGGCTGGTTGACCAATACTTCTGACTGGTCTCCTTGTATGACGTTTTGCTGCACCCAGTAGATGCATTTCAAGTTGTACTTTATATTATGTGCATGTAGATGCATTTCAAGTTTGTTCTACATACTTTCTTATTTTTTGCAATATTTTTTAATTACACTTTTGCCAAAAAACATTTTTCGGAGTTCTTATTATCGAGAAGATTAGGCATATACATTTTGACAGAAAAAAATACACATATATAATATATATACAAGAGCCCTATAGGCAAATTAAGTTACATAGCAGACCGACGGGAAAATAGCCTATGTCAATTTGAATTTTATCATCATGTCTTTTTCTACGTCTTTTTCTACGTGAACTTTGTACTACCGTGTATTCCACACTGAATTAAACAAAAATTTAAAAATATTATATGAATTTTTTAAGTCATATTTTTCGTTCTCAAACTTTATAATAGTACATATTTCATATCAAACTAAACAAAGATTCAAAAATACTACATACACTCCGTGCTTATATGTATATTAACCATCAAAAGTGGTAGTCATCCGCTAATTTATCAAAATGATGTCATTTCGAATAAATTTTGTAAAATTAAAAATTTAAAATACTACATCAACTCATAAAATAGTGTTATATATTGACCATCAAAAGTATTAATCATCCGTTATGTGAGATAGAGATGAGTGTTTGGACACCCATTCAGATTCGATTTGGTTCTATTCGAATTTTGGGTTTAAGATTTTCGGGGTTAAAGATTCCAGCTCCATTCAGATATTTATAAAAACATTAGTTCGGTTCGGTTTGGATATTTTTTGGGTTTAGTGTGGGTTCGGATCACCCGTTTAAATTATTTCTTAAAATTTGAAATCATATATACCATAAATTTTTCAAATTCTATAAAAATAAAGATAATATAAGACATATACATTTGAATAATGTATCCCAATATCTAAACTTTAAAATATAGATTAGTTTGGATAAATATTTGGATAGAGAATCAATAAAAAATTCAAATATTTTTGATGATTAAGTACACTTTAGCTACTTTAGACATTTGATTGACTATTTGTATTTTCAAATATTTTGGACAGCCTCAAAGTATTTAATATATTTTGGATTTTTAGGATAAATACAGAAGTATAATATATTTAAGAATATAAATTTGGTTAGCATATATTCGAATCCAAAATATATCGATTCGGATCGGGTTCAGTTTCAGTTTTATTGATACCAAAATTTTGAATTTGTTCAGATATTTAACCAATTTTTTAGGTTATATACTAATTTTTGGATTATATTTGTTTCGGTTCTTCGGATTCAGATTTTTTTGTCCAGACCTAGTGTGAGAGTTCGAACCTCCCGAAAATTTAATTTTTAGTTTAACGGATGATTAACAGTTTTGACGGTCTATATATATAAATATATATAAGCATGATTTTGAGGTTCATGTACTATTTTAAGATTTTTTTTAATTTAATTGAATTGATCCAAATGATGTTATTTTGATAAATTAACGGATGAGCAAGACATTTGATGGTCAATATATATAAGTACAATTTGATAGTTCATGTAGTATTTTTGATTTTTTGTTTAGTTCATTATGAAATATGTATTATTATAAAGTTAGGGAATGAAAAACCCACGTAGATTTAAAATTTATTATTTAAAAAATTTTGATCAAAATAATATTGTTAAATTTCTGAATTTTAAAATTTATATCCTAAATTCCCCCTTTCTTCAAACTTAACCCTACGAATATAAACTTTGAATCTATATTAGTTAATTCTATGATACCAAGTGTATTTTAACAATAAATTTTATTTTATCATTTGATTCTTGGTTGCTGTTTTGGGGATAAATCTTTTTTTATTCTATCATAAGGTAATGTGTTTCTCAAATAAAAATTATGTTGAAATTACTATAGTTTCAAGCTGATTTTGATCATACCATATCCCTTTTTATCAAACCCACCGGATAATCTGATAATGATTTCTTACCATGTATGATACTCCCTCTCTTTCGATTTAATTGTCGTTATAGGAAAAAAAATTCGTTTCAAAATAAGTATCGTTTTAAAGTTTCAATGCAAAATTTATTAATAAAATTTTCTACTTTATTTTTTTATTAGTTGAAATATGATTAGGTATATAGGTAACTGTGTTTTTATTTTAGAAATATAAAAATTAGATGTTTTCTTAATATGTGTGCATAAAACTAAAACGGATTTAAATGAAACGGATGAAGTGTAAAACTGTTGATATCTCATTCATATTGACATTGTTTCTTATAGAAAATGTCACCTTGGAATTTTAATACAGTTTACATCTATTTTAAACTTAATGTTAATTATAGTTTATAAGAAGATTTATATATTATTTCAAATATTATTGATTAAATAGTTTTAAATATTAAAATATAAATGTCTTTTGATCATTTTTCTAATTCGTGTGATACATGTCGAAATGATAATTTCTCTGTATGATTTTGGGGTTTTTCTTTGTTCCACAAGGAAGGATTTTGTGCACTACCACTAATGATTTTCTCTTCAAAAGTTAAACCAGTTAATTTGCATTAGTATTCACGTGCCTTCAAGAATAAATTATTTTTGTTCTTAGTTTCTTTTATCTCTGAAAGTAAAAGAAAGAAGAAAGAAAATGGAACAAGGGAAAAAGGAAGGCGTACAAACTACAAACAAATAAGAAACTAGAAGAAGGAATGGTCAAAGGTGAATCAATAGATGTTTACAAGATCAGATCATACACCACCCAAGAATTGGATTTTTTTTCTGTCCAAAAAAACAAGATGTAAAATGTAAAGAAGTTTAAATCAATATCATGAAAAGCCATGAATGAAGTTTAACTTCAACGTTGGAAAACAATTTATTAATATCGAATATTTCTAGAACATGATTATGATAGTTGGGCTATATTCTAAAATTTTACTTTAACAATGTTGTTTTGGCTCCATGTTTGAAGTTGTAACGAAATTGAATATGTGAGAAGGTGTGTACAAAGTGTTAGTAAAATACAACATTAAAAACTAAGAAAAATAATATTCAAACAGATTGCGTTGCAAAAGTACCCACACATTAAACACAAATGTTTAGGCATTAATTGTTTCTTAATATGTGTAAAAACACAAAAATATCCTACATTAGGAACTGAGTATTATTATTTTTTTGAACCACGGAGAAAGTACTATTTATAAAACGGAATGAGTAGTAATTAATAGTTGAGTTGAATGCTTCATATAGAAACATAAACTTATACAATATTTATAAATCAGGATTTCCCTCGTTTTTCAACTTGTTCCTAATAAGAAACACATAAAAAATGTATTTCAATAATCAAGATAGTTAGCCACTTTCAAGCATGCTTGAATGATTAAACAGTATTTTCCCAATTAAAAACTGCGGGAATGATGTATTTTTACATAGGAAAATGATGTAAATCAGGAAATGAAAAGCAATGACATTTTTTTACAAGTTCAAAAGAATCTATAATAATAAAAAAGGGTCGAAAGTTATGGCGCCACTTGCGAAGTAAAACTTTGTAGTTGGATCACTGAACATGCAGCTGGCCACGAACAGTGTGGGGGCTTCACTGCCGACCCAAATAAAACTTGCCTCATATAACGGTCCAATATATGATATGACCGTTGTAACTTTCAAGCTCCATCTCTCTTTTCCTCTCTAAAGATATTTAATAATTATGTTTATTTATAAAATATACTTTTTCATTACCCTGCCTTAAGTAAAGCTCCTTTGGTTAACCTAAAGTTTGAAGTTTATTTAGTTTGCTGCATTAATATAAGTTTTAAAACCTAGAAAATGCTTGATAGGATTTTAAAAGTCTCAAACTGCATGCCTTTTTTGTAAGCAAAGAGTTTGTATGGTGACCAAGATTGTTGTTCAAAATAACTGAAAGAATCCAGTACGTTCATGTTCATTTAGTGTCATGATCTGTGATTTGGTTTAGTTACAGGTTGCAGATCTTGCGACTGGCCGTAAGTCGTAGTTTTTTTTGTTTTGCTGTCTTGCGATCAGCACTGTAAAATTAGATATTTAACAAAACTAAATGTAATCTAGAATTCTTTATTGACTTTCAGCAGCTAGTTCTTGGTATACAATACCATCATTCCTTTGCGGTAAATTATTTTTATACTTATAAAGTAGTAACATATTATCATCATAACCAAATACTATAACACTAGAATATACTAATAAATTCCACCAGTAACTTTCAATAGAATGAAATGATCATACATCAGCATTTATTACACATATATACACGTACGAGTCAGATAGTTAACCTTATGCTCATCGTTGATTATCAGATAATATAAAAATTAAATTCCGGATTTTAACCCGGACCCATACTCCCTCCCAACTTTCTCCGTCAATCGTAACAGTCCATCTAATCAAAGCATAGATCTAACGGTGGATATCAAACCAGAGGCTACTCCTTCCCTCCCTATATAAATGTGAAGAATAATCCTTAACGTGTATCGTACACAGATTCCCATACGAACACTCACAAATCTTGAAAGAGAGAGAGAGAGAGAGAGAGAGAGAGAGAGAGAGAGAGAGAGAGAGAGAGAGAGAGAGAGAGAGAGAGAGAGAGAGAATGGTGTCGTGGCTGATGACTATCAAGTCGGTGCTGATATCTACCGGCGTCGCCTCCGTGGGACTTCTACTCAAGGTCTCTGTCCCAGTGGCTGTCGATTTCTCCGTCTCGCAAGCTCCGATCATGTGGAGCTCTTTGCTGTCGTGGCTGAAACCGCCGTATCTCTACATACTTACCAACGGAATCATCATCACCATCGTCGCTTCTTCCAAGTACTACCGGAGCACTAGCCACCACGACGAGGAAGATGACGGGATCATTTACGGCGGCGGCGGCGGCGATTATAAGCTCCAGACGGAGCTGATTGTCCATGACCAAGCTTCTCCGCGGATGCTGGAGGTGAATGATGCGCAGTTCGGTTTCGTAGTCGAGACTCCGCCGTCTCCGAAACTGGAACCGGAGGAGGCGGAGGTAATAGATGTGGTGACTATGGTGGAAGGCGAAGATGAAATTGAACCGGAACTTGAGAACGTGACAGTGCGGGAAGGTTCTGATTTTGTTGGAACCGATGACGATGTGATGTTGCCGGCGGCGGATTCAAACCGGAATCATTTGCCTGAGAGGATGACTGAATCGGAGAATCTCCCTCCGAGTGAGAAACCTTTGGTTTCTTCAAGGTTCGGCCACCGGAAATCAGTTAAAGCTAGTCAACAAGGTACAACAACTCTTTACAACTTTCTTCGAATCCAATCAATTTTGAATTTTGTATTCACTTAATTTAAAATTAAAGACTCTTAATTTTTTTACAGATATTTACAAATCGAAATTAAAGTTTTGATTATAAATATATATTACTTTTGTGGTTAACAATTTTTAATAATTCTGAATTAATAATTATTTAATTATCTTTAAATTTATATTTTAATATTATTAGTAATATAAATATGTATAAATTTGAATTTTATTTATAGTTCTTTTTAAAATATTCGTTTAAAAAAAACAAAAGAAAATAAACGTGGGATTTTAAGAAAAATAAATGTTTTTTTTTTAAAGACAGAGATGATGTCATGTCAACTAACGGTTCGGTAGGTTTTAAATGATTTTGAGAAGTCAAACTTGCCGTGTACTCGTCGGTTGTTTTAAAACTCAAACACCAGAGGGTCAAATTAGTAATTCCACATGATATTCTATTTTCCGCAGGTGGAAGATCGATGTTGAGGGTAACGAAGCCAAAGCGGAACGAAACGCTGGAGAATACTTGGAAGATGATAACTGAAGGGAAGTCAACGCCGTTGACCAAACAGTTGTACCGGAGATCCGACACGTTTAGCCGTGGAGATTCCGGCGGTAGCGGCGAGGCCAGACCAGTTTACAAGAAATCGGAGACGTTCAGGGACAGGACCAACTATTACCAGTCTCAGGAGACGGTGGCGAAAGAAAAGGCGAAAGGGAAGGTGATGAAAGAGCCGTCACTGGGTCAGGACGAGTTGAATCGGCGAGTTGAGGCGTTTATCAAGAAGTTTAACGAAGATATGAAGTTACAGAGAATGGAGTCATTGAGACAGTACCAAGAGATAACTGGTCGTGGGGTTTAGCTCTTTTTTCTCTTTTTGAAAAAGGTTTTTAGCTCCTTTTCATAAATCTTTAATGATTTTTAAGACACAAGGAAAAAACAAGACTAAAGAGGTGATATAAAGTCAACCGAAAAAAGAAAAATATGTTCATTAGTTTGTGAAGCTTAGATTTACACAGGTTTTTCGTTTTGTTGGTGTTATTGTGTTATAATTTTACTCAGCTATACATTTAGCTTAAAGTTAGGTTTACACAGGTTTTTCGTTTGTTGGTGTTGTTGTGTGTATAATTTTAGTCAGCTATACATTTGTGTTGCGAATATTAAGCTATGCATATATCAAATATGGGTTGCGAATATTAAGCTATACATATATCAAATAGCTTTGGATATATTGTGGTGTACAAGAAAGAGTATAGACTAGCCACACACAGGAGCGTTGTGTCGAACAAATGTTCTTTTAAGGCAAATTTATATATTTGACAGTTTTGAATTGATTAATCAATAAAAGATCGAGATATTCCCCCCTCCTGGTTAAAAATCTGTGTAACTTACATGAGTAATGTTGATTGATGTGATTACTGGCTATGTTAACATGGTGTAATGTTGATTGATGTGATTAAAAGACATGTTAATCAGGAAGTAATGTTGACGGGTCTCTCCAAACTCGGTTGAGAGCATCATGAAGGGTAAATATCAATAAGAGAATATAATCAAATACAAAACTAATATTTTATTAAAATTAATTAATTAACTATTTAAAAAATCAATTACCACTTGTTATATGTAGATGTGTATATCACAAATTTCTTTGACTATTTCAAATGAAAAATATTTTCAACTATTTTCATTCTTCTTTTCTTTCAATTTTTTACATATTTATATTGAATATAAATTCCGAAAAAGATTAGCAATGAAGTCTCTCTCCAAATTTGTGAGGCTCTAAGAGAGTCTGTCTTCTTCATTTTGGAGACTCCTCAAACAACAACAACTTCCTTCATTGTTTCCTTTGGTTACAACTTCCTTCATTGTTTCCTTTGGTTTTCACTTCTTAGGGTAAAGTATAAAATTAAGGTTCACATATTATTTTACATGTAAGACAGTGCTAGTCTGCATAGACTAGTCCATGAACCTATACACATTGACATTTTTTTGGTAGATCCCTTGTACCCATTTTCATGTTATATGATGTCAATTTTTTTTTGCATATTTTAATAGCATGGGTATCAATAAAATTGATGTATTTGTTTTATGAATCACATCTACCATTATTAGAAAATCTCCTTCTACCAGCTATGATAATATAATATCTTGTAGTTACAACATTTCAACATTCTTAATAACAATTGTACAATTGAGATTCCGAATGTCTTATGATTGATTTTTTAAAAGAAGTTGAATTATAAAGCCTTTTAACAACCAAATTAATAAGGGAGCGTAAGAGAAGTATATTTGAAATATCATTTTCATGTACAGTGGTTGAACCAAATACATTCGGAAAAGTAGATAGGTGGGGTTTTCTTGTGGATGAATTTTCTTTCTGGATTAGAATTCCTTAGAAAGAAAAACCAAAAAGGTCCCCAGCCAGTTTATAAATCTTTGAAAATTAAATTCAACTCTCACAAAATACTTGAAAAATAAGATGTTAAGATAGTCTTGTATAGTGTATATACCCTTTACAGAAACGCCAACCACCGTCACTCGATTATATAGAAGAAAATACATAACTGCTCAATGCATATGGAAAATTAGTTGGAGATCTATAAATAAATTAAATAAATTTGATTGTTAAGATTTATATATATAAATAATTAGTTAGAGATCTCTAAATAAATAAATTAAATAAGTTTGCTTGTTAAGATTTATATACCGTGGCATGATGATCCGCCATAACTAGTGTTTCTAATTTCATAGTATTTCCGAGTAACAGAGAACAATCCAAACTGAAGCAATATTTCCGTTAAATTTTAGTTTCAATTCTAGCAATAATAAAATAATAATTATCTTAAATTTCCAATAGTGGCACATATTTTTATATCAAAATGAGTAAACACACTCTTCTAATAATTACAGAAATCTAAATTTTAGATATCTCCAACTTCAATCAATTTTTAGTTAAAAATGGAATGAATGGAATATAGAGTAAAATAAAATATGGAATAAAAAATATTCCAACCTAATTTCATATCTCATTCTATAATGAAATAATATATTTTTTGTTTGTTCAATATTTCATCACTAGGACGTGAAAAAATGAAGTAGAACTAAAGCATTTCACTATATATTCTCTTTTACTCTATTTTAGAAGAAAAATAAAGTTTTACATTGGAAATGTTCTTAAACTGAAACTGAAAATAGTGAACCCAAACTGGAATATTTTAACTCTGTTTATACGTATTTTATACAAGAATTTGTATTATTTCGGAAGTTTGAATTTAATATGTTAAATTTGAAAAAAAAATCTTTAAAATGAGCTAACTTAAGATTCTTCACTAGATAAAAAGTAGATGATAGTTGAGGAATTTAATGGCACTTTCTCTTCAGCTACGAGTGGAAATATTATCTGTCAATTTGCAATAGAAAGGGCCGACCATATTTGGATAACTAGAGGACTTTTAGATAGAGACATGAGTATTTTTTTTTTCTTTCTATACTTCAACTAAAAAGTACATTTTGTATTATTGGCCTTACTAATTTCTTTTAAGTTCTAGAATGATATCATACTATCATGTATATCAAAATTGAATTGAAATCAAACAGTGACAAACACTTTAAAAACCGTATATGGCATGTGGCTTTGTTTTCAACTATCACCAACATCTACTCCAAATCAATTAAATGCATTTTGTAAATACTTATTCCTTGTCAAAAATACCTATTCCTTCTATACTCTCTTTACATAAAGCATATCTATAACCACTCTATAAATAAACTACCATCTTTTCTTCATGAACAATTGAATCTAAAATATCAAATCCAACTCCCCCTCAGAAAAAAAGAATGACTACAAAACGTACTGTCCTCTTCACGCTCTTGCTTCTCACACTAACACTCTCCCACTCACGCCCGACCGGACCCAAATCTGTCTCGGACCAGCTCAAGAAAGACTCCAAAGGTAATAATAACAAGAATGACAAGGGATATGGTTCAGGAGGATACTTTGGGCCTGGAACCGGATCAGTACCAGGAACCGGTTTTGGATTACCGGGTTTCACTGGTAAGGATTGGGGAAACATTGGTGGTGGATACGGTGGTGGTTATGGCGGACCTAGCGGTGGATACAACAAAGGAGGTGTGGTGAGACCAACGGTGGTGTGTAAAGAGAAAGGTCATTGTTACATGAAGAAGCTGAGGTGTCCGGCCAAGTGCTTCAAGTCTTTTAGCCGCTCCGGAAAAGGATACGGTGGTGGTGGTGGAGGCGGTGGCTGTACCATCGACTGTAAGAAAAAATGTGTGGCTTATTGTTGAAATGTTGTGTTTACGGAAAATGTTTTTCTTTTGTGTTAATGAGAGGGAAACTTTCTACTATATGTTGTCTTTTTATTTTTGTTTTCTTGATTTAGCATGTTTTAATTTTATCTTACAATAAACGAATATCTATCATGTCATGTGGTTAATTTATCCATAATTTTATCATCTTCTCAACGGTATTGCAAGCTTCCTTTCACACAATACTTTCACCACTCCTAATCTTTGTAACCTTGTTAGGAACGATTAGAACAAGATTAGATGATCATTTGTAACTCCTTGCTCTAATGGGGATCATTTGGTTTTAGGAAGATTATGTGAAATTATATCTCAAAACTGATTGATTCAAGTATTAATCCACGAATAATTTCTAAACTGGCAAAATGGTATGAATCTGAACTCTAAACTTTTGAACAAACAAATTTACATCACATAAAAGGTATTAAAGAAAAATTTAATATGTTTTTGCAAACAAAGCAGAGAGACGTGAAGACAGAATCCAAAAAACGAAAGAAACAGGGAAAATTACATACATACAAACCAAGTGTTACAGTAAGCTCTCTCTCTCTCACACGGCGGCTCTCAGGGCTCCTCTGGCCGCTTCTCGTCTCAACTCATCTTGTTTCCCGCTGCCTCGGAAGTACATATACACTTGCTGCTCAAACCAAAACAAAACAAATCCATCCCAAAATAATTAAGTTAGAAAAAACCGATTTGAGATTTTGTAAACAGTCAATATGTTCAACAAACTGATGAGAGTGTTGAAGAGAGACCTGAATAACCCAAATGCTGACCACTGATTCAAGGCAGAAAAACCCAAACCCAATGAAGTAAAATATCTGTAAACAAAGAACAAAATCAAAGATTCAGGCTTTTTTTTTTTATCTTAGAGTTGTTCTTTAAGACCCTCGAAGAGAGAACTTACCCCAACCAATGTGTTACCGCTTATGACATCTATTGCAGGTAAGATCCCACTGTTACATGAAGACAATAATATGTATTTTTGTTTGTCAAGAACAATGGCTATGCAATGCAACTACGATTTAATGAATTTGATGAATTTTAAATGGTTTCTCCACACCACAAGATCAACTTGTAATGTTAAAGGAGAAAAAAGAAAAACTTACGCAAGAGATTTTCCTTTGAAGACAACAGGTGGAGCAACAGCAGCAAATACAGTGAAAAGAATGTGGAGCTGTGCAGCAAAAATCAAGGTTTCAGATTTTTTTTTTTTTTTACACCGAGCCAAAATGTTTAAAAAAGCGCTAATAGTCTCTCGCTCACCATGTAGAACAAGAAAAACCATCCGAAGCTCAAAGCACTATCAGTTCTGCAAACAACACATTCAACAAAACATGTGAAAAAAAAAAACTAAGTAACATGATAACAACATAACATCAAAAACTCTGAATTTTGAAAGTAGAGAAACTGCAGACCTGAAGGCACGGTAGAGGGGGCGATACCATAACACATAGCCTCCTGGGACACCCGCTATGAAGTAAATAACGGCAAGAAGCCATATCGTCACTCCTGAACACAAAAAAAAATCGAGTCTGTTAGCTATGCTGCAGTAGAGAAAAATGAGGACACTTGAGAATAGCTAGGCTTAAGAAACAAACCTTCTCCTTTGATCCAAGCTGTAGTAACGGCAATAATATTCCAGAACAGACAAAGAACCAACCCTGCCGAACAAGAAACCACATGTCAATGGAATGAATCAGAGCAAAGAAGGATCATAATCTCAAGCTTGTAAAAAAGATCTAACACCTTTTTAACTCTGAATAATAATAAAAGCAGGAAGGAGAAGTGTTTGTTGCATCATACGTACCCAAATAGGTTGCAAATGTAACATACTGTAGCCTTTGGAGATGAACGGGGATTTCGTTGGCAATGTCATGGTGGATCAGTGGGAAGAAAGGCGGCCAGTTTTTCACTTCAATAGTAATTCCAGCTGCATAGACAAGAACCACCACACAGTTAAAGAAAAAAAGAAAAGGAATCTCAATCAATTGAGAGACACATCTAAGAGAAAAATGAGTTAAGAAAAGGTACCTCGTGCAGCAGCATCTTCTCTCCTTTTGACGTCCTACATAGAACCAAAACAATAAATAACATTCAGAGAAACAACAACACTCAATATGTCATAACTACAAGGTTTTTTACCTGCTCTCGTCGTCTTAGCTCAGCTTCTTTGGCTTGAAGTTCCTTTTCTTTCTTTTTCAAATTCTATAACATTCCCAACAAATAAACAATAAGACTAAAACTTCTTTATCATCATAATTAACTCCAACATCCACCTAATCATAAAATCAAACTCCATATTATCTCTAACTAAACCAACCTGTGTACCGGATCTGTCATTATTGTCAAGAGGAATGTCTACGGTCCGACCATAACCGAAACCAACAGGCTCTGGAGGCAAAGGCGAGAGTCTTGAATTCGATGCTGGAGGGATACTCCCTGGGTTCTAATAAAATTAATGTAAAAAAATTGGATTACAAAAATCTGTTGACTGAAAAACACACCACACTTTATTGCTTCAGACAAACATCAATTAGTTTACAGTTTGATTAAACCAATGAAAGCTACAAACTTTTAACAAAACTTGAGTTACAATCTCTCTCATATTCAAGTTCTAAGCAACAAGAGTGGAAAGCTACAAACTTTAATCCATTTCTAAGATTCGAAAACCCATTTGGAGGAAGCAAAGATTGGAGAGCGGTTAATCCCACAAAAAAAGAAAGTTAAAAGAAAGCTTACAGCGAAGGGATTGACTTCTTCTTCCTCAGCGAAAGGATTCGGATCATAGCGATTAGCCATGGCTTCAAGAAGATTCAGAGGAAGAAAAAGACTTGAAGTCGATTTAAGATCTTAGCACGGACCGAGAATTAGGCAAACGTTGAAGACAAAGCTCTTTTATTACTATAATAAAGCGTGTCTTAAAATAAAATATTTGTTTCTTGAATTATTTCTTTTTTTTTTAATTCTTAAGTTTCTTTTGTTAAAACATCATTTGATCTCTTTAGTACTTCGTCCTTATTTGTTTAGTTGTGTAAAACCAATCGTTTTGCTAATATATAATGTCATCAGAAACGTAAGCCTAACTTAATAAATATTAGCTTATTATAAAAAACTTTACTATTCAACGACTTTAGTTTTCAAATAATTTGAATTTTCTACAGAGAGAGAGGGACATAGAAACAAATTGAAATGGTCCTTTGGTCAATGATCTTGTCTGCTTCCAAGAACGTTTGAAAAGTATCCATTACCTACGGCACAATTTCAAAATTGTCTAATAATTTCGAGAAATAATAAAAAAGGAAAAATAAACACTCACAAATCAAATTTGTTTAGCAATTCACCTTTATTACAAAACCCCCTATTAATTTTCTTTTCTATGTCTTTTTATCAGATTCATTTGGAAACATTTTAGTTACAGTGAGCAAAATAAAACGAATTTTATAGACATAAAACGTTTTTAAAAATCTAAAATAAGAAGATAAATGATTTTAAAAACTTTTGAATTATATATAAATGATGGAAGGTGTAATGTGATATATATTACATCCACTTAATATTTACGACCAAACAAAATGTATTTGTAAAAAAAAAGACTTTTTAACCTAAATCCTACATTTTATAAAAACAATTTAATATGAGCATTTTTCAAATGAAACATGCTTTTTTTAACAACCCAATGAAAATGGGAATTAATGAGGAGAAATTGCCAAAAATACAATTTTCATAGTACCACTTTTCATGTTTACACTAACCACTTTTACCACTACTTTTAATGAAGGATTTAGATTTGAACGTTTAGGATTTAGGGTTTAGATTTTATGTTTTAGGGTTTAGATTTGATGTTTTAGGGTTTAGGGTATAAAGTTTAGGGTTTAGAGTTGAGGATTTAAGATTTATAGTTGAGGTTTCAGGGTTTAGGATATTGAATTTAGGGTATATAGTTTAAAGTTTAGGGTTGAAGATTTAGGGTTCAGGGTTTAGAATTGGGGGTTTAGGATTTAGAATTTTGGATTAAAATTTTGAAAAGCATACAAAAACAAAGATATAAGAGTTTTTAACATTTTAATAAATAAAGTATTTTTGAAAATGTGTACTTAGTGATGGTAAAGAGGAATAATGGTACCTTCAAAATGGTATTTTTGAAAATTCTCCATTAATCAGAGATGAAGAGAGAATGTGTCGCATCTAAAGAAGATAATGAAAGGGAAATTAGGGACATAACCATTTCTGAAAAAAAATTAACCATATAACTATTATAAGGCATATGCTATGATATACCATATATTTTCTACAATATATACAAAACTGTCCTCATTCATTATCATTTGGCACACGCGCTTCTTCTTCTTATTTTTTGTTTTTTTTTCTGCTCATCACAGATATCACAGAATCGTTTGATTTGGCAATGAATTTTATAAAGGATCCCAATTTTCTATCAAAGGAAATTAAGCTAGCTCCGGTGAGATTGAACAACAACTGATTAATCATAAGATGAAACAATTGATCGTCTGATTACTTTTCTTCATATATTTGGTTGGCTTTACACTTTTCTTACTTTTCGTTACATGTTGATTACGAAACGGAGAATACGCAGAACCATCGGAGAAGATAAACAGTACATGTTTCGTTCTACTATTCTATTTTATAAACATAGAATAGAAACATTTTCTTAATATTTTCTCCTCCTTCCCCCTCCCCCTCCTTTCCTTCATGGCTCCCCTACCTATCCTCCCTCCCCCCCCCCCTCCTCCTTCCTCTTTGTCGCGGCGAGGCATCACTATCACTCTTTCTTAATCTATAAACGATTTACATTGTGATGTTTCTATGTATCAAGTTCTCTATACTATTTATTTAATCTATATAGTATAGTATAATATGTTAGTTATGTATAACACGTTAATGTGTTGTATCGAGTATTCCATAGTATGTTGGAATCTAGTATAGTATAGTCACTTAACGGATGAAACTCAACCTTACAACTAGTTGTTCTCTCTCTCTCTCTCTCTCTCAACCTTAGAACTAGTTGACGTTTTAGTCTATACTATTTATTTACTATTTGTAGTATAGTATAAGTAACTACTTCAATTTACGGTGGATTGTAAAAGCAGAACTTTCAGATTCTCAACAGGAGATATTGACAGAATTTCAGTTTAGATAACTAATGCTTATGGGTCTCATACATTTTCATTTTCAGTAATATTTGTATTTAGAGTTTACGCTATAGGGTTTGGGTTTAGGGTATATGGTTTGGGTTTAGGGCATATGGTTTGGGTTTGGGGTTTAGGGTATATGGTTTGGGTTTGGGGTTTAGGGTTTGGGTTTAGAGTTTAGAATTTCGGTTTAGGGTATATGAATTTGTGTTTGTTTGTTTGTCTTTGCCTATACTATATGATATATTGTTAAAAATAGTATATAACAAATTATGGTATGGGTTTAGAGTTTAGGTTTGGGTTTAGAGTTTGGGTTTAGGGTATATGGTTTAGGGTTTAGGGGTTAGAATTTGGGTTTAGGATTTAGGATTTGGGTTTAGGGTATATGGATTTGGGTTTAAGGTTTAGGATTTGGGTTTAAAGTTTGGGTTTAGGGTATATGGTTTGGGTTTAGGGTTCAGGGTTTGGGTTTAGGGTTTAGGATTTGGGTTTAGGGTATATGGATTTGTGTTTGTTTATCTTTACATATACTATATGATATTAGTAAATAGTATAGAACAAATTATGGTATGAGTTTAGAGTTTAGGTTTTGGTTTAGAGTTTGGGTTTAGGGTTGAGTTTAAGGTATATGGTTTGGGTTTAGGGTTAGGATTCATGTTTAGGGTTTAGAATTAGGTCTAGGATTTGGGTTTAGGGTATATGGATTTGGGTTTAGGGTATATGGATTTGGGTTTAGGATATATGGATTTGGGTTTAAAGTTTGGGTTTAGGGTTTAAGGTTTAGGGTTTGGGTTTAGGGTATATGGATTTGCGTTTGTTTATCTTTACATATACTATATGATATTAGTAAATAGTATAGAACAAATTATGGTATGAGTTTAGAGTTTAGATTTGGGTTTAGAGTTTGGGTTTAGGGTTTGGGTTTAGGATATATGGTTTGGGTCTAGGGTTTAGGGTTTATGTTTAGGGTTTAGAATTGGGTTTAGGATTTAAGATTTTGGTTTAAGGTATATGGATTTGGGTTTAAGGTTTAGGATTTAGGTTAAAAGTTTGGGTTTCGGGTATATGAGGCAACCATTAGATATGATGTGTATTAGAATATAAATGTAACGGTATATAGATAGATCACCTATAACGACCCAAACACATCCTTCCTTAGAAATGTGCCGGTGTCCGATGATCAAACTTTGTATTTTAAATATTTTCAGTTAAACTCTACTATATAAAAAAGTAAATAGAATGGAATACGTAAGATGCATGAATTTATTTTACGCATCACGCGCGGCCAGGGAGCGAAACGGAAAAATAGTGCATAATTGTCCCGTCCAACAAGTAATACTGTGCAATGGCTATATTCTTTATTAATGGGTCTGCTATGAATATTCAGCAAATTGACCCATAATGAAAACTACACTAATCAAAATTGAGTGTAAAATAAATATTAACATATATTTAAAACTTCTCTATATATAAACTGATACCATTACAAACTGTATTGTTTATTTAGTAGTCTCTCACCATGCTCTGCAGTAAACTCGAATCACACTACTCCGTTTAAACCTCCGGTATTACCATACGGTCCTTGTCGACGAAGACCGGTCGACCCAGTTCTTGTCTTCCTCAACCGCTCTGTTCCATCGTTCTTTAAAAGTTTGAAGCTCCCATGTTGACTGCCTCCGTATCTGCTCACAAAAAAACATACAAGTTACACTCCTGCTCGAGAGACCAAAGCAGACACAAAGCGTAAAAAGAACAACTTACCTCTGTCCTTGAATCAAAAGGGAGAGCCGCGCCTCTGTATACAAAGGAAAGTGACCAAAGCTGTGAAACTACTGATGTAACAGTCAAGAAATGAGAGTTTGGATGGTAAAAATTTACTTACTCTACTGACAACACTGCGAGTGAGTCTGTAAAATAAAGAAAGAATCATCTGTTAATCAGGTTTTGGTATAATAATACAAGGAAGAATATGTGGGGAACTAGTAGACAGTTCTTACCTTCTTGTCAGGATAACGACTTCCACCTAGAGTTTGAATGCTTGATGAAGATATATTGCACTGTCCACAATACCAACTTCTTGCTACGGTCGCCCTATAAAATACATTTATCAAAACCGATTCATATAGAGAATGCAGTGGCTAATGATGTTGTAACAAAACCGGGTTTTACCTGAGCACAGTAGCCAAGTTTCATATCCATTCCCCATCCATGAACCAGATCATTCTGCAAAACCATAAGAAATCAACAAGGAGTTGGGATGAATATGATTAAAAAGTAGGTTAAAGGTGTGACAGAGAGTACTTGTATAAGATTCCAAGTGCAGAACCCAAGCGGATCTTGAAAACACTGGACGCCATTCCTTCAACAAATCTGTCAAACCAATAACATTAAATTAAAACTCAAAAGTCTTTTGTGTATAGAGAAGTGCTAAATCTTTAATGTAAATTAGAAAGATACCCGGTGCACGGAGGCCCTTCACTAGCATTTGAGCACTTCATATTGCCTCTACTAATCATACACCCGTCTGCAGTTTTTTTGGTACCCAATGTTGTGTAAGTGATACAAAAAGACACAAACAATAAAGAGAACTTGTTAAACAAAGTGGTTCACAGGAACTCACTCACCTATGGAATACTTTTGTTCTAGACGGACCGAATTCTATGGTGAACTTCGGTTGAGTTTGGATGTAAGCGCCGGTTGAGATATCTCAAGTCCTGCTGCTTTAACTATCCTCCAAGTATCTGCAGAAAGATCCCTTATAATGAACCAAGATTCTTACCTTAGGGTTGTAAAATTACAAGTGAATAAATTTTACTTTTGCGGGTTGAAGTTCCAACTCCAAGACTTCGTCCCCAAAGGAAAACATTAATCGTAAATTGGAGACGATTATCAGGATGGAGAAACCGTTCGCAAACCACCTGAGCATTAAAACCAAAATCTGTTCAACAAACCATGTTAAATAGTCACTCACGCACACACACATCACTATATAATACCATTCTGTTTGGTTATGGTGCAACAATGTGTATGGCTTTTGAGCTCCATTCCAGATCCCACCATTGATCCATGTTTCCATCGTAATGAATATAGTACACAGGAAATTCGCCGGAATAAACTGAATACAACAAGAACAAACTAACATTAATAGGAAGACAGAACCTCATCAATAAAAATTCACTGAGACAGACAAAGCATGCTTACCTTCTGTACAACAGCGTCCACATTGTCCTTTTGCTTAAGTCCTACCGGCATTGCCAATAAGTTACGGTTCGTCAACTCGCCTCCCTGTTATTAAAGACATCAGAACATCCTATACCTAACTGAAGCTTGTAGGAAAAATTTAACCTTTGATCTCAAAGTATTACTAGACCAGAGTGGCTTTAACTCCAAATCTGATCTGACTGTATGATACCATAAGGTAAGCCTTTCAACTTCTCACTCACCGGTCAGATTCCTGATCAAATAATATCCCATCAAAATTAGACCGAGATGCATCAACAATATACAACAAAACGGGGACAGAAAAACACAAATGTACCTTTGCCATCTCAAAAGGATAATCTGTTTCTTCTATCTGAGCAATGAATTAACCAAAAGAAAATGAGTTATTATTATATCAAAAGTATAATTAATGATCTCTTGAACCATACCTGTGTCTGTTCATACTGAAAATTTGTGGTCTTATACCAAAGATCAAAAGAACTGTACACATTAGAGCCATAACCGGTTTCATCTTCCACGATGATTTACCCTGCAAAGTTTCCAGCTTTTCCCACATCAAAACAAAAACAGCATATAAGAGCATCACAAAAACCCAACAACTTACCCCATCTTGAGGGTTGTTTCTTCTCTTAACAAGTGATTTCCATGATTAACAGACGGTAAATCATGTCCATAGTCTATTCACCGAGCCTACAAAAAGCATTAAACACAAAGCAAAAGACTAGTTAATATTACATACAAAAATAAAAAATAAAGACAGCTATTAGAAACTCACCAAACCGTTCTTGTGTTCCCTTTCACAAGGAAGAGACAGAGATAAACAAAGAAAGCAATTCGGACAGCAAATCTCAGTTTCTCTATAGGCACATGCAATAAGGTAATCCGTCTGAAAAATCTACAACGTGAATAAAGTGAACGAAACACATTAAAAACAAAATCAGAATCAGAAGATGCTCAACTCAAGAAACATTAAAACAAATAAAAAACTGAAACTT